>NW_019942675.1:73490-266016 GCF_002910315.2 Salvelinus sp. IW2-2015
CAGCTCTCTCCCCCAGCTCTCTCCCGCACACTCTCCCTCTCTCCTAGCTCTCCCTCTCTCCTAGGTCTCTCTCTCTCCCTCTCTCCCACACTCTCCCAGCTCTCTCCCACAATCTCCCTCTCTCCTAGCTCTCTCCCAGTTCTCTCTCCCAGCTCTCATAACACTTTGTTTCTCAGGTCCATTGAAGGTGAGTCATTTGCTATTGTTTGTTCAGACTGAGGCTTTACAAATGAAAACCCCGGACATTTAAAGAAGGCATTAGTTATCACACTGTAACGGCAGCCTTCCTTCTCTTCATGAGAAGAGGAGGTGTAGCAGGGATCGGACCAASACGCAGCGTAGCTCGTGTTCAACATGATTTTAATTACGTAAATACTGAACACTAAACAAATACAAAATAACAAATGTGGCTTACCGATACAGTCCTTTCTGGTGCAGACAAAACACAAAGACAGGAAACAACCACCCACAAAACCCCAACACAAAACAAGCCACCTATATATGATTCTCAATCAGGGACAACGATTGACAGCTGCCTCTGATTGAGAACCATATTAGGCTGAACACAGAAACAGACAAACTAGACACACAACATAGAATGCCCACCCAGCTCACGTCCTGACCAACACTAAAACAAGCACAACACACAAGAACTATGGTCAGAACGTGACACACACCCTGCTGATGGTGGCTTTGCATGTAATGCTGGTCTGGTCTGGTTGGGATAGTCTGTGCTGAGAGGGAGAGAGGGATGGAGATATAGGGCTGGAAAGGGAGAGAGGACAAGGCGGAAGCACAGGTCCATAACTGGGCCTAGACTGTCACGCCCTGGCCTTAGTTATCTTTGTTTTCTTTATTATTTTAGTTAGGTCAGGGTGTGACATGGGGGATGTTTGTGTGTTTGTGTCTAGTCGAGGGTGTTTGTAGTGTCTAGGGGGTGTTTGTAGAGTTCATGGGGTTGTGTTCAGTGTAGGTGTTAATGTAAGTCTATGGTTGCCTAGATTGGTTCTCAATTAGAGACAGCTGTCTATRGTTGTCTCTGATTGGGAGCCATATTTAGGCAGCCATAGTCATTAGGTAGGTTGTGGGTAATTGTCTATGTGTAAGTTGCCGGTGTCTGCACTTATTGTTTGTATAGCGTCACGTTTGTTGTTTTGATTAGTTTGTATAGTGTTCGTTTCGTTTTCGTCTTCATTAAAGAAGAATGTATTGTTATCACGCTGCGCCTTGGTCCCCCTCTCTTTCACGTTACGACGATCGTGACATAGACACTCTGTTGTTCTGTCATGGTGGGTATCAGCAGCAACAGAGGTGACACAGTCAGCTTCAGGCCCTACTGGGTGTTGAGAGAAATAAGAGATACTGGAAGAGAGGGATGACACTTGAGATATGTATCATGCCTTAGACCGCAGCTAAGGTCATCTGTACAGTAGGCCTTAGGAAGACACAAGAAGACCGGTAGTTTGACCCCCAAAATGGGCAAAATACAGTGCTACAACCTGTGGTCCTGCAGACAGTCCTTCAGGATAGATCCTTCAGCATAGATCCTTCAGGATAGATCCTTCAGCATAGATCCTTCAGCATAGCTCCTTCAGCATAGCTCCTTCAGCATAGCTCCTTCAGCATAGATCCTTCAGGATAGCTCCTTCATTATAGATTATTCAGCATAGATCCTTCAGCATAGATCCTTCAGGATAGCTCCTTCAGCATAGCTCCTTCAGCATAGCTCCTTCAGCATAGCTCCTTCAGCATAGATCCTTCAGCATAGCTCCTTCATTATAGATTCTTCAGCATAGATCCTTCAGCATAGATCCTTCAGGATAGCTCCTTCAGCATAGCTCCTTCAGCATAGCTCCTTCAGCATAGCTCCTTCAGCATAGCTCCTTCATTATAGATTCTTCAGCATAGATCCTTCAGCATAGATCCTTCAGGATAGCTCCTTCAGGATAGATCCTTCAGGATAGCACCTTCATTATAGATTCTTCAGCATAGATCCTTCAGCATAGATCCTTCAGGATAGCTCCTTCAGCATAGATCCTTCAGCATAGTTTCTTCAGCATAGATCCTTCAGGATAGATCCTTCAGGGTAGATCCTTAATTGTGTTGTATTAGGATGATAACTCTGAGTGTGGAGCATACAAACCAATGATACCTAAAGTTTGGAAATACTAAAGAGACAACCCTTTGTATGGGACTAAAGCAGCTATTGGGTTACCGAATTGCACCTTATTTGCGTCTCCAATTGCACCCTATCCCCTATAGTGCACTTATTTTGTCCAGGGCCCATAGGGCTCTGATTAAATGTGCTGCCCTATGTAGGGAATGGAGTGCCATTGGGGACATGGAGTTTAAAACAGTGAGATTGGGTCTGCTGATAACCATGTGTATAATATCAGACCATAGAGCATGTTAGAGATCCATTGATAGAATGGAGAGAAGGTCAGTACCAAAGACCAGTGTATTACAGCAGTTGACCTCCATCTCAATGACCCCTGGAAACACAAATAAACTCTGAAGCATCACGCTCATGCCTTGAAATTGTATTATTATTATTTTTTTTTTATTGTGCTGACTTTTATTGTTTTATACACACGTACGTGTATGTTGTTTTAATGTTCTGTTTTTACTGTAATGTGTACGGGGATCTCTTGTAAAATAGATTTTAATCTCAATGTGACTCCCTGATTAAATACAAGTAAAAAAAATAAAAATAAGGAACAAATAATATATWTTTTTTTTTTCTTCTAAATATCAAATCAAAAACATAGAGACATAAACACAGCATCACACTAATTATCTCATTCTTATTACTTATAAAAATGGAGAGAACAAAATGTCCTCCCCAGTGACTTTATGATGGTATCACCCAGTCATGAGGGCTATAGGATCTAGGTTTGATTAAAAAACGAATGTAGCAATTTAAAACTTATGAAGGAAAATGAGCAGAAATGATTGGTAAATTACTCTGGCTATTGCTTTAGGAACATATCTGGCTTTTATGAAGCAATTATCACCTAGAGAAGCTGTCACGGAGTTAGAGTTTGAGTTTGAGTGTGTGAGTGTGTGGATGTGTTTAACTATACTTGTGAGGACCACAAGAATAGTAAACAAAACAATATTTGATCAACTGGGGACATGTTGTTGTGTAAATGTTGTGCTTGTTGAATGTCCTTCTCTATAAGCATGCTAAAAGTTTGTTGTCAATTTGTAAAATAGTATTGTATCTGGTCAAACACCATTTTTTACAAAAGTTTACTAGGGGTTGGTAACACGCTGATTGGTCGGCTATTTGAGCCAGTAAAAGGGGCTTTACTATTCTTAGGTAGCGGAATGAATTTTGCTTCCCTCCAGGCCTGAYGGCACATACTTTCTAGTAGGCTTAAATTGAAGATGTGGCAAATAGAAATGGCAATATCGTCTGCTATTATCCTCAATCATTTTCCATCTAGATTGTCAGACCCTGTTGGCTTGTCATTGTTGATAGACAACAATACATTTTTTCACCTCTTCCACACTGACTTTACAGAATTCAAAAGTACAATGCTTGTCTTTCATAATTTGGTCAGATATACTTGGATGTGTAGTGTCAGCGTTTGTTGCTGGAATGTCATGCCTAAATTTACTAATCTTGCCAATGAAAACATAATTAAACTAGTTGGCAATAACAGTGGGTTTTGTGATGATCGAGCCATCTGATTCAATGAATGATGGAGCTGAGTTTGTCTTTTTGGCCAAAATGTAATTGAAGGTGGTCCAAAGCTTTTTACTATCATTCTTTTTGTCATTTATCTTTGTTTCATAGTGTAGTTTCTTCATCTTTTTATTCAGTTTAGTCACATTATTTCTCATTTTGCAGTATGTTTGCCAATCGGTTGTGCAGCCAGACTTATTTGCCATTCCTTTTGCCTCATCCCTCTCAACCATACAATGTAGCCATATTACTTCAACAGTATTTTATAACAGTATTTAACATGACAGGAATGACAGGAATGTGGTTCTGAATATAAACAGCCACACCTCCACCTTTGGCATTGCTGTKTTTTCTGTAGATGTTATAACCATGTATTACTACCACTGTATCATCAAAGGTATTATCTAAGTGAGTTTCAGAGATAGTCAGAATATGAATGTCATCTGTTACTAGCAAATTATTGATTTCATGAACCTTGTTTTTTAAGTATAATAATTTCCTTTCTTGTTTCTTGTGTTTTTTTTATTAGTTAATACTATATTGATATTGAATACTTTTCTATTGGGTAGGGCTGGAAAGTGAAGCATTTCACTCTGCATGTGACAATAACACTTTAAACGTAGGAAAGGCAGTGAGTTGGAGATAGACAGACAGAGTGAGCACTGGGACACAGTATGATTTAAATCATTGTTTGTCCCAAGAAGTAACTCAACAGAACTCATTTTTTGGCATGTCTAATGGTTTTCGCTATCACTTCACTGTCAATTGGTGCATTCCGATATATCATGTCATGTGTTGCTCCGTTATCATGTCATGAGTTTCCCTATACTCCTTGTCATTGGTTTGATGACCATATATTCACGTCATTGGTATTTCTAACTCAATCGTGCTTGCATTTCGAATATAACGATGATATGTTGTTTGTCTTCAATAATCTCAACTGTGAAAATGGTTTCGATTTCCGATAAATCATGTATAGTCGTTTCCTATTAACGTGTCATCGATTTGTTCAAGAAGAACTATATCAAAAGTGCTGGTTGGTTTACACGATATATCATGTCATGTCTGTTTTCCTATATGATGAACGCATATCATGATTGATTTGCCGGCATATATCCATGTATGTTGTGTGCCAAATATAATCATGTGTCTATATCACTTATATCTTTTTCAATGTTAGATTTCCTAATATCATGTCATGTTGTCTCTCCTAATATGCGCTGTCATGTCGCTATTCCGTATATCATGTTCATGTTGTTCAATATTATGGTCCCATGATATGTTTCATATCTGTTCCATGTTGTTTCCTATTCATGTCATGTTGTATTCTATTAGTCATTGTTTACCCTATGTCATGTCATGGTGTTTCCTCGCATATAATCGTGGTTGTGTTACAGATATACGCAATGTTGTGTTGTTTCCATAATAATCTGGTCAATTCGCTTGATTCCTATATCATGTCATAGTTGTTTACCTGATATCATGTGTCATGTTGTTCTTATATCATGTCATGGTGTTCCATTATCGTGTCCATGTTGTTTCCTATATCGTCATGTTTTTCCCTATATCTGTCATGTTGTTTTCTATATCATGTCATGTTGTTTCCTATTATCGTGTCATTGTTGTTTCCAATATCATGTCATGTTGTTTCCTATTTGTCATGTTGTTTCCTATATCATGTCATGTTTGTTCATCCTATATTATGTCATGTTGTTTCCCTATATCGTGTCTTTGTATTGCTAATTGTCATGTATTGTTTCCCTATCATCATTTCATGTTGTTTCCTATTCTATATTCAATACGTTGATTTACCCTCATCAACGCTGAATTATGCATGGCTCTAGTTTCAACTTAACCATGTAGAATGTTGTTTACCTATAATCATGATCATGTGTGAGTTTTCCTATACTCTATTGATCATGTCATTCGATCGTGTGTATGCCTATAATCAATCATGTTGACTTTGCCTATTGGATATTTTTATCGTCTGTTTCGTATATTACTGTGTTTCACCTCATATTCATTGTTCACTGTTGTTTTCCTATACTCATGTCTGTGTTTGTGTTTCCCAGTATGTCACTCGTACTGATTTCCCTTATATACATTGCTGATGTGCTTTCCTACGAATAGTGTCATCCGTTTGTTTACCTTTCTCAGTTGTTTCTATGATCATGTATGTTGTCTCCTAATCATGATCAGTTGTTGTTTCCTCTGTCATGTTGATTTCCCTAATATCATATCATGGTGTTTCCTTATATCGTGTCATGTCTTGTCTCTCTAAAGATCATGTCATGTTGCTTTCCTTATGATTGTTCATGCTTGTATTCCAATCATCATCTTGTCATCGTTGCTTTCCCTATATCATGTGTGTCTTCCGCTATTCCATGTCAATGTTGATTTCCTATCTTCACATCATATTGTTGTGCCTATTATCGTTGCTGTGTTTTACCAATCCATATCATATCATGCTCGTTCTCCCAGTTGCTCATTGTCGCATGTCATGTTGTTTCCTATATCATGTTGTTTCCTATATCACGTCATGTTGTTTCCTATATTATGTCTGCTAGCTCCTCCAGAACCTTCAAGGCCCAGATAAACTATTCCTCTTTTCAGTTTGCTGCAGCTAGCAACTGGAAGGAGCTGCTACAAACCCTCAAACTGAACAGTTTTATCTCAATCTCTTCATTCAAAGACTCAATCATGGACACTCTTACTGACAGTTGTGGCTGCTTTTTCGTCAAGTATTGTTGTCTCTACCTTCTTGCCCTTTGTGCTGTTGTCTGTGCCCAAAAATGTTTTTACCCTGTTTTGTGCTGCTACCATGTTGTGTTGCTACCATGTTGTTGTCGTGTTGCTACTGTTTTGTCTTGTGTTGCTGACTTGCTATGTTGTTGTCTTAGGTCTCTCTTTATGTAGTGTTGTGTTGTCTCTCTTGTCATGATGTGTGTTTTGTCCTATATTTATATATATTTTAAATTTTTAATCCCAGCTCCTGTCCCCGCAGGAGGCCTTTTGCCTTTTTGTAGGCCGTCATTGTAAGTAAGAATTTGTTCTTAATAACCTCTTGACGCTAGGGGTCAGATTATTATTWTTTTTTTAAATAACGTTCCCAAGGTAAATGGACTATTTCTCAGGTCCAGATTGTAGAATATGCATATAATTTACAGATTAGGATAGAAAACACTCCAAAGTTTCCAAAACCGTCAAAATATTGTCTGTGAGTATAAAAAAACTGATTCTGCAGGCGAAAACCTGAGGAAATCTAACCCGGAAGTGATTTAAAAAAAAAAAAATCTGTGTTTCCTGGCCCGTCTTTCTTCCATTTAAAGGGGTATCAACCAGATTCCTTTTCCAATGGCTTCCTCAGGCTGTGACCAGGCTTTAGACATAGTTTCAGGCTTTTATTTTGAAAAATGAGCGAGATTTTTCAAAACTAGTCAGGTGTCCTCTGATTAGTTCCTGCGCGCGAGAGGGGTAGCTCTCCATTTTCTTTCTCTCTTTTATTGAATAGGTTACGGTCCGGTTGAAATATTATCGATTARGTTTGTTAAAAACAACCTGAGGATTGATTATAAAAACATTTGACATGTTTCTACGAACATTACGGATACTTCTTGGAATTTTCGTCGAACGGAACGAGGCTTTGGTTTTCTGAACATAACGCGCAACCCAAATTACGTTTTTTTGTTACAAAAGTAATATTTATCGAACAAAAAGAACATTTGTTGTGTAACTGAGAGTCTCGTGAGTGCAAACATCTGAAGATTATCAAAGGTAAGCGATTAATTTTATTGCTTTTCTGACTTTCGTGACCATGCTAATTTGGGGCTAGCTGTTGTAGCATTGATTGATACACTCACAAAAGCTTGGATTGCTTTCGCTGCAAAGCATATTTTCAAAATCTGACACAATAGGTGGATTAACAACAAGCTAAGCTGTGTTTTGGTATATTTCACTTGTGATTGCAAGATTATAAATATTTTTTGTAATATTTTGCGCCCTGCGCCCTTGCGCCCTGTTTAGGAAAATGATCCCGTAAAAGGGATCCGTAGCGCAGAGAAGTGTTCTTAACTGACTTGCCTAGTTAAATAAAGGTTAAATAAATAATTTTTAAAAATCAATAAAATTAGGAAGACAAATTACACCAGGCCTTTCAAAGACGGCCTGAAACAAGCCATTGAGTTTCAAATTACACCCTATTCCCTATGTGGTGCACTATTCCCTACGTGGTGTACTATTCCCTACATGGTGCACTATTCCCTACGTGGTGCAATATTCCCTACGTGGTGTACTATTCCCTACGTGGTGCACTATTCCCTATGTGGTGCACTATTCCCTATGTGGTGCACTATTCCCTACGTGGTGCACTATTCCCTATGTGCTATTCCCTATCTACTACTCCCTATGTGGTGCACTATTCCCTATGTGGTGCACTATTCCCTATGTGGTATTCCCTATCTACTACTCCCTATGTAGTGCACTATTCCCTATGTGCTATTCCCTATGTGGTGCCCTACTCCCTATGTGGTGCACTATTCCCTATGTGGTGTACTATTCCCTATGTGGTGCACTATTCCCTATCTACTACTCCCTATGTGGTGCACTATTCCCTATGTGCTATTCCCTATGTGGTGCACAATTCCCTTGTGGTTGGCACTATTCCCTAATGTGTCCATGGGGCCACTATCCCTAAATTGGTGGCACTAATTCCCTATGTGGTGTAACCTAATTCCCTATGTGGTGCACTAGTTCCCTATGTGGTTGCCTTAACTCCCTATGTGGTGCACTATTCCCTATGTGCTGTACTTCCAACTTCCCTATGTGGTGTATATTCCCTATTCCCCTATCTACTATTTTTTTTTTTTTCCTAGTGGGTGCACTATTCCCTAGTGTGCTATTCCCTATGTGGTGCATCCAATCTCCCATCTATGTGTGTGCAGCTATTCCCTATTTGGTGCACTATTTCCCTATGTGGTGTACTATTCCCTATGTGGGTTACTATTCCCTATGTGGTGCCCTACTCCCTATGTGGTGCACTATTCCCTATGTGGTGCACTAATTCCCTACTGTGGTGCACTATTCCCTATCTACTATTCCCTATGTGGTGCACTATTCCCTAATGTACTATTCCCTATGTGGCACTATTCCCTATGTGGTGCACTAATCCTATGTACTATCCCTATGTGGTGCATATTCCAATGTAACTATTCCCTATGTGGTGTACTATTCCCTATGTGGTGTACTATTCCCTATGTGGGTGCACTATTCCCATTGTACTATTCCCTATGTGGTGGACTATTCCTATGTCCCTATTCCCTTGGGTGCACTTCCCTATGTACTATTCCCTACCAGTGGTGTACTATTCCTATGTGGTGCACTATTCCTATGTACTATTCCCTATTCCTATGTGGGGTACTATTCCTTATGTGGGTGTAACTATTCCCTATGTGGTGTACTATTCCATATGTTGGTGACTATTCCCTATGTGGTGCACTATTCCCCTATGTGGTGCACTATTCTTATGTACTATTCCTACTGTGGGTGCACTAATTCCCTAGTGTACTATTCCCTATGTGGTGCACTATTCCCTATGTGGTGCTACTAATCTCGCTAATGTGGTGCACTACTCCCTATGTACTATTCCATGTGGCTGCACTACTCCCTATGTACTTCCTATGTGGTGCACTATTCCCCTATCATTTTCCATTTAGTCATTTAAGCAGACGCTCTTATCCAGAGCGACTTACAAATTGGAAAGTTCATACATATTCATCCTGGTCCCCCATGGGGAATGAACCCACAACCCTGGCGTTGCAAGCGCCATGCCTCATCCAACTGAGGCCACACGGGACCTACACTACCCCTATGTGACTATTCCTATGTGGTGCACTATCCCTGTGTGGTGCACTATCTCCCTATATACTATCTCCCTATGTGGTGCACTATTCCCTATGTGGGTGCACTACTCCTATGTGGTGCACTACTCCCTATGTACTATTACCCTATGTGGTGCACACGTCTTACCTATACAGACTGTGGTGGAGCCAGTCTTACCTATGGAGCCTGTAGTGGAGCCCAGTCTTACCTATACAGAACGGTAGTGGAGCAAGTCCTTACCTATACAGACTGTAGTGGAGCCAGTGCCTACCTATGGAGAGCTAGAGTGGAGGCCAGTCTTACTATACAGGTACGTAGTGGACCAGTCCCTTACCTACGGAGACCTGTAGTGGAGCAAGTCTTACACTATGGAGACTGTAGTGGAGCAGTCTTACCTATAGCAGACTGTATGTGGAGCCAGTCTTACTATGGAGACGTGGTGGAGGCCAGTCATGTATACCTATATGGAGCCTGTAGTGGAGGCAAGTCTTACCCTATGGAGACGTGTAGTGGAGCCAGTCTTACTTATGGAGCCTGTAGTGGAGCAAGTCTTACCTACGGAGACTGTAGTGGAGAGGAGGAGAGCGTACCTTGTGCTGCCGTGGTAAAGACATCCAAAGTCAAGAGTTACTTGAGTGTTAGTATTGTGATTAATGGACTGCAGAGTGTAGGGGGCTCGGATCAGTGTTGTGATTAATGGACTGCAGAGTGTAGGGGCTGGATCAGTGTTAGTGTTTGATGTTAATGGACTGCAAGAGTGTAGGGGGCTGGATCAGTGTTTGATTAATGGACTGCAGAGTGTAGGGGCTGGATCAGTGTTGTGATTAATGGACTGCAGAGTGTAGGGGCCTGGATCAGTTGTGATTAATGGACTGCAGAGTATAGGGGGCTGGATCAGTGTTAGTGTTGTGATTAATGGACTGCAGAGTGTAGGGGGCTGGATCAGTGTTGTGATTAATGACTGCAGAGTGTAGGTGGCTGGATCAGTTGTTGTGATTAATGGACTGCAGAGTGTAGGGGGCTGGAGTCAGTGTGTTGTGTATATGACTGCAGAGTGTGGGGCCTGGATCAGTGTTGTGATTAATGGACTGCAGAGTGTTAGGGGCTGGATCAGTGGTTAGTGTTGTGATTAATGGACTGCAGAGTGTAGGGGGCTGGATCAGTGTTAGTGATTAATGGACTGCAGAGTGTAGGGGGCTGGATCAGTGTTAGTGATTATGGACTGCAGAGTGTAAGGGGTGGATCAGGGTTGTGATTAATGGACTGCAGAGTGTTAGGGGGCTGGATCAGTGTTAGTATTGTGATTAATGGACTGCAGAGTGTAGGGGGCTGGATAGGGTTGTGATTAATGCTGCAACGAGTGCTAAGGGGCTGGATCAGGTGTGATTAATGGACTGCAGAGGTGAGGGGCTGGATCAGTGTTGTGATTAATGGACTGCAGAGTGTAGGGCTGGATCAGTGTTAGTGTTGTGAATGAATGACTGCAGAGTGTAGGGGGCTGGATCAAGTGTTGTGATTAATGGACTGCAGAGTGTAGGGGCTGGATCAGTGTATATTGGTGATTAATGGACTGCAGAGTGTAGGGGGCTGGATCAGTATTGTGATTAGGGACTGCGAGTGTAGGGGGCTGGATCAGTGTTGTTGATTAATGACTGCCAGAGTGTAGGGGGCTGGATCAGTAGTTGTGATTAATGGACTGCAGAGTGAGGGGGCTGGATCAGTGTGTGATTAATGGACTGCAGAGGGTAGGGGCTGGATCAGTATGTGATTAATGGACTGGCAGAGTGTAGGGGGCTGGATCAGTATGTTGGATTAATGGACTGCAGAGTGTAGGGGGCCTGGATCCAGTATTTGTGATTAATGGACTGCAGAGTGTAGGGGCTGGATCAGTATTGTGATTAATGGACTGCAGAGTGTAGGGGGCTGGTCAGTGTTGTGATTAATGACTGCAGAGTGTAGGGGGCTGGATCAGTGTTGTGTGATAATGGACTGCAGAGTGTAGGGCGCTGATCAGTGGTTGTGATCTGAATGGACTCAGGTGTAGGGGCTGATTCAGTTGTTGTATTAATGGACTGCAGAGGTTAGGGGGCGTGGATTTTCATCAGTAGTGTACGTGGCAGAGTGTAGGGGCTTGGATCAGTGTTAGTGTTGTGATTAAAGGACTTGCAGAGTGTAGGGGCTGGATCAGTGTTGTGATAATGGACTGCCAAGTGTTAGGGGGCTGGATCAGTATTGTGATTAAATGGCACTGCAGAGTGTAGGGGGCTGGATCAGTGTTGTGATTAATGGACTGCGAGAGTGTAGGGGGCTGGATCAGTGTTTAGTGTTGTGATTAATGGACTTGCAGAGTGTAGGGGCCTGGAATCAGTGTTGTGATTAATGGACTGCAGAGTGTAGGGGGCTGGATCAGGGTTGTGATTAATGGACTAGCAGAGTGTAAGGGCTGGATCAGGTTGTTGATTAATGGACTGCAGAGTGTAGGGGGCTGGAATCAAGTGTTTGATTAAATCGGACTGCAGCAGTGTAAGGGGGCTGGAATCAGTATGTGATTAATTGGACTGCAGAGTGATAGGGGGCGGATCAGGTGGTTGTGATTAATGGATGCGCAGAGTGTAGGGGGCTGGATCAGTGTTGTGATTAATGGCACTGCAGAGTGTAGGGGCCTGGATCCAGTGTTAGTGATGTATAATGGACTGCAAAGAGTGTAGGGCGCGGAATTCGAGTGGTTGTATTAATGGACTGCCAGAGTTAGGGGGCTGGAATCAGGTAGGTTGTGATAATGACTGCGACGAGGTGTAGGGGGCTGGATAGTGTCGTGTTAGATGTGCGAGTTGGGATATGCCACCCCCTGCAAGTTTAGTGATAAGGATGCGATAGTTAGGGGCGTGTAGCTATTGTCGATTTAATGGACTGCAGAGTGTAGGGGGGCTGGATCAGTGTTGGTGATTATATGGACTGCAGAGTGTGGGTGCAGTAGTGTGTGCATAATGCGGCGTAGGGCGATCAGTGTGTGTAATGGCTGAGAGTAGGTGGATCTTTGATTGGACTGGCAGAGTGTAAGGGGGCTGGATCAATTATTGTAGATTAATGGACGTCGCAGAGTGTAGGGTGGTTTCGGTGGTATCTAGTATTTGCTGATTTAATGGACTGCAAGGTGTTAGGGCCTGAGACGGGGTGCTGATTATTTATGCCGTAAGGCTGGTGGGTGGATTAGGGTGTGATACAGGACTCAGAGGTGTGGGGGTAAGGTAGGTGACTGCAGATCTAGGGCATGGATCAGTAATGTGTGTCGTATGATTTAATGGACTGCAGAGCTGTAAGGGGGCTGGGATCAGTGTTGTGTGATTATGGCTGGCAGGAGTGTAGGGGCTGGATCAGTGTTAGTGATTGTGATAATTGTGACTGCAGAGATGAGTGAGGCGGCGCTGGATTCAGGGTAGTATGGTTGATTAATCCGGACGCGCGAGTGTAGGGGGCGTGGTATTTCATGTGGATTTAATGCGGTCTGCAGAGTTAGGGGCTGAGATCAGGTTGTGATTAATGGACTGGCTGTATCGGATCGAGTATAGTGCAGCACCGGCGGACTTAGACGTGACGCACGGAGTGGGGAGCTCGCGCCAGTTACTGATCGTCGAGTAAACGAGGTGATAAGCTATGGGGCGTGTCGAGGTAGTCGTGTGGTGTGCTATCAGCGGTTGATGTGCAATTGACGATGGACGTGCGAGGCGAGGGAGCGACTCAGATGGAGGTAGGAGACTAGTGACGGCAGAGGCAGAAGTGTGGGGGCATGGATCAGTATTGTGTATGATAATGGACTGCAGGTGGTAGGGGGCTGGCATCACGGTGATAGTGATGTTGATTAATGGAACTCGCTGAGAGTGTAGGGAGTGGGCTCCCGTGGGTGCAGATGTGTATGTGGCTGGGCATGTTAGTGTGGATTAATGGACTGCAGAGCGTTAGGGGGCTGGGAATCAGTGTTGTGTATGTAAATGGACGTGCAGACGGGTAGTGGGGCCTGGGATCAGTGTTAGTGATTAATGGATGCAGAGTTGAGCGGTAGGACGAGGTATTGTGATTAATGGACTGCAGAGTGTTAGGGGCTCGAGATCAGTGTTATGTGTTGTGATTAAGGATCTGCAGAGTGTAGGGGGGCTGGATCAGTGTTGTGAGTTAATTGGATCTGCTAGAGTGTATGGGGAGTGGATCAGTGAATTGTGATTAATTGGACTGCAGAGTTGCGTAGGGGCCTGATCATCAGCGTGCGTGTGTGATTAATGGCACGTTGCAGAGTGTAGGGGGGCTGGAATCAGTGTTAGTCGTATTGCTGATAGATGGACTGCAGAGTGAGGGGGCTTGAGATCAGTGTTAGTGTGATGATTAATGGACTGCAGAGTGCGTAGGGGGCACTGGATCAGGGTTGTGATAACTGGACTGCAGCGAGTGTAGGGGCTGGCATCAGGTCTGCGATGTTAATGGACTGCAGAGTTGGTAGGTCTGATTCAGTGTTTGTGACATTAATGGACTGCAGAGTAGTAGGGGGGCTGGATCAGGGTTGTGATTAATGGACTGACAACGATGTGTAGGGGGCTGGATCAAGTGTTAGTAGTGATTAATGGACGCAGAGTGGTAGGGCGGCGTGGAGTCAGTGTATTGTGATTTATGGACTGCAGAGTGGTAGGGTGCTGGATCAGTGGTTGAGTTAGTTGTGATTAATGGACTAGCAGAGTGTAGGGGGTGATCAGAGTATTGTGATTAAGCAGAAGTGTAGGGGCTGGACTCGTTGTCTGTGATTAATGGACTGTCAGAGTGTAGAGGGGGCCTGGGATCAAGTGGTTGTGATTAATGGGACTGCAGAGGTTGTAGGCGGGCGGATCAGTGTTAGTATTGTATTAATGGACTGCGTGCTAGAGGGGCTTGGATCAATGTTGTGATTAACGGACTGCAGAGTGTAGGGGGGTGGTATCATGGTGTTAGTTGTGATTAATGGACTGCAGAGTGTAGGGGGCTGGACATTATTGTGATAGTTAGACTGGACGCATGAGTGTAGGGGGCTTGGATCAGTATTGTTGCATGATTAAATGGACTGCAGAGTGTAGGAGCGGACTTGGATCAGTTTGTGGTAGGATTAATGGACTGCCAGAGTGTAGGGGGCTGCGATCAGTCTTAGTATTGTGATTAATGGACTGCAGATGTAAGGGGGGCTGGATCAGTGTTGTGAGTGTTAATGGGACTGCGAGGGGCGGAGGTGAGGGGTGGTGGGAAATCCAGTGTTATGTTGATGTAAATGACTGCTAGAGTGGAGGGGGCTGGATCAGGTGTTATGTATTGGATTAATGGACTGCAGAGTGTAGGGGGCTGGATCTTGTTGAAATGGCGGATGTGGGTGGATAGGGATTACTGACTGCAGAAGTTAGGGGGCTGATCTAGTTGATTGATGTGAATTCAATGGACTTGCAGAGGTGTGGGGGGCCTGGTATCAGTGTTGTTGTGTGATTAATGACTGCAATGGCTGGATCAGTGTAGTATCAGTAAGGATGAAGTGGGGCTGGATCAGTGTTGTGGATGTGATTAATTGGACTGCAGATTGTTAGGGGGACTGGATCAGCGTCTGGGATATAGATTAATGGATACTGCGTAGTGTAGGAGGGCTGGTAATCAGTATTGTTGATGTATATGAGGACTGCTAGGGTGGTGGGGGGCTGGATCAGTGTTGTGATTAATGGACTGCAGAGTATAGGGGCTGGATCAGTTGTGATTATGTAGATATGTAGGCTGGATGGTTAGTATTATATGGACTGGCAGAAGTGTAGGGGGTGGATGCAGTTGTTTAGTGATTAATGGACTGCAGAGTGTAGGGGGCTGGATCATGTTGTATTGTGATTAATGGGACTGCAGAGTCGTGGGGAGCTGGATGCGAGTGTTAGTGTTGTGGTATTAATGGAATGGCCAGAGTGTAGGGGGTGTCATCATGGTTTGTGATTAATGGACTGCAGAGTGTAGGGGGCTGGGATCAGTGTTGTGTAGCTTAATGGACCTGCAGAGTGTGGGGGTGGATCAGTGTTGTGTAAGTTAATGACTAGCAGAGTGTAGGGCGGCCTGGATCAGGGTTGTGATTAATGCACTGATCAGAGACGTGTAGGGAGAGCGGACAGTGTTAGTGTTGATGTAATGGACTTGCAGAAGTGCTGTAGAGAGGCGCTAGGACTAGAGTGTTGTGATTAATGGACTGCAGAGTGTAGGGGTCCAGGTAGGATTAAGGGACTGAGAGTTGTAGGGCACGATGTTAGGCTGCCAGATTAGCTGGAATCGTGTGTGGTTAATGACTCGCAGAGTTTAGGGAGGCTGGTATCTAGTGTTGATGAATTTATGGACTGCCAGAGTGTAGGGGCTGGCAATAGGCTCAGTTTGTGATTAATGGACCTGCATGAGCTGGTAGGTGGGCTGGATCAGTGTTAATTAGGACTAGGTGGCTGTCGTGTTAATATTTGTGAATATGAGATGAGGGGGCTTGATCAGTGTTGTGATTAATGGACTAGCAGAGTGTAGGGGGTCATGGATCAGGTTGGTGAATTATGGACTGGCAGAGTTGTAGGGGGCCTTGCGATTAGTGTTGCTGTGATTAATGGACTGGGCAGAGTGTATGGGGCGCTTGATCAGTATTAGTGTAATGGACTAGGCAGAGTGTTAAGGGGGCTGGATCAGCTTTGTGATTAATGGACTGAAGTGAGGGGCTGGATCAGTGTTGTGATTGAATGGACTGCAGAGTGGTAGGGGGCTGGATCCGTTGTTGTGATTAACTGGACTGCAGAGTACATTCCGACCACGGCTCGATGGCGGCGATCAAGTGTGTGGCTGGGTGTGTATCGACGACTGTAGTTAAACGGTTGGGATTGTCGCTAGAGCTGGGTTGTCGATGGTGGTGGGTACAGGTGGGCCGCTTCGATGGGCATGTTCTTTGTTCATAGTCGCCCGCGATCTGGTGAAGTTGGAAGCGTGTGTCCGCTGTTCAACAGTCCGAGGCGTATCTTTTCCGTCGTAAGTCGTTACGGCGGGAGTCTCATTTGAGTTAGTGACGAGGTATCGCGGTTCGGGTTGTGGGTGGGCGTGCGGTGGGCAAGCGTGACGGCGTGCATGAGGCGTGGTGGATTTGGCGCCGCGGCGCCCCATGGCGCGCCCGGCCCAGGCGGGCCGAAGTCCATTGCCGTCCTTCCCGCCCTGCGAGGTGCGCCTGCAGCACTCTCGCCGCCCCGCGCCTCCACCCACTACCACACGGGGCACGTGAGTGTGGAAGGGAGAATATAGGACGTGATGGCCGGTAATATATATGTGCTGTCAGAGCCGTTGCTAGATCTGCGTGTAGTGGTTCGTGTTGGTTGGGGGAATTAGGTATAGGTAGAAGTAGATGGGGGAGATTTGGATTCGGGATTGGTGGCATCTCGAGACGGAGTCGGTCCGAACAAGCCGCTGCGACAGACTACTGAGTCTGCGAGGGATAGCTGATGTGACACATTGGCGCTCTTAGATGTACGGCTCCGAGGGGATAACGTGTGATATGCTGTCTCAGCGTAAAGGAGCCAAGGTAATTAGGTAACCAGGGCGGGGCGCAGATGTTGCTGCTCTTGTGCCTCGTCCTATATAGTGGGGCTGGATCAGTATTGTGATTATGGACCTGCAGAGTGTAGGGGGCACTGGACAAGTGTTAGTGTGTGTGATTGATGGACCTGCAAGAGTGTAGGGGCTGGATCAGGATTATGGACTGCAGAGTGTCCGGGGGCTGGATCAGTGTTGTATTGTGATTTACCACCTGGACTGCAGAGTGGGGGGGCTGGGATCAGGTGATTGTGACTTAATTGGACTGCAGAGGTGTAGGGGGAGCTGGAATCATACAGGACCGCAGTTGGTTTCCTGTATTGCAATCCAAGACACATCTGATTAGAGTCAACAATGAAAACCAAATGTTGCATTCAGATATCTCTGTCTTGAACCATTGAGAGAAACCGTTTATCCCCAGTGAACGTCAGCCGGGTTACAGCTTCTTGATTGAATATTGTCTTACACCAGTCCTGCTATACCGTTTTCGTCCTGGAGCCTCTGTCCTATCTGGTATTATAAATAGTACAACACACACACACACACACACACAGCACACCACACACACAACACACACACACACACACACACACACACACTACGCGGAACATAGCGGCAGGAATCAAATATTTTGTTCGCTCAAAACAACTTGGTTGATCAATTAAGCATCAAGTATCATGTCCGTCTACATATGAACAGAACTGCTTTAATTAACTAGCTAGATGTGAGGTGTCTGTACCGCCGCAAATGCAGCACCATAGTACTATAGCTCACGCTAACTCAAGTGCAGAACCTCTGACTGTCATGGGTTAGAGTTAAGCCTATAGTAGCTACATCAATGCAGAACATGTCTGTTTAGGACGGTGGTTAGAGTATAGCATAATGCTAAGCTTACATCAATGGCAGAAAACATCGACTGTCAATACGCGGTTTAGGAGTGGCAATATCTAGCTACATGTCAATGCAGAACCATGACTGTAATGGGGTTCAGAGTTTAGCCTATAGCTCAGCTACAGTCAATGCAGAACCATGACTGTCTATGGGTTAGAGTTCCTAATGCTAGCTACATCAATGCACGAACCATGACTGGTCATAGGTGTAGAGTTGCCTAAGGTAGCTAGTAGCAGTCAATGCACGGAACACATGACTGTCCATGGGTTAGAGTTAGCCCTTATAGCTCTACGCGTCAATGCTGAAGCATGACGTCATGGGTTAAGAGTTAGCCTATAGCTAGCGTACATCAATGCAGCAACCACGGTTTTGGTCGTTACGGGGTTAGAGTTAGCAAGTGTAGCCTCCGCTGACATCAATGCAGCACCATGTCTTTTAGGGTTAGAGGATTGCAATGTAGCGATAGCTACATCAATGCAGAACATTTGCGTGTTTAGGGTAGAGTTAGCCTATAGCTATCTACATCAATGCAGCACTCATGACTGCGATTGGTTAGAGTAGTCATTGTAGCTCGCTACATCAATGCAGCAGCCATGTTTTTTAGGGGTTAGAGTTTAATCCTAGCCTAGCTACATAATGCGCGACCATGTCTTGTTAGGGGTTAGAGTAGCAAATAGCTACGCTAAACAATCAATGCAGCACATAGTTTGTTTAGGGGTTAGAGTTTAGGCCTATAGCTTAGCTACATCCCATGCAAGCCAACCATGTTTTTTAGGGTTAGAAGTTAGCATAGTAAAGTCCTGCTTAACATCAAGTGCTAGCATCACGTCCGCTCCTTTAGGGGTTAGAGTTAGCATAGATAGCGCTAGCTGACATCAGTGCAGGCAACAGATGTTCTTTAGGGGTTAGGTTAGATATAGGAGGACATCACATCAAATAGCAGCACCATTGTTCTTTTACGGGGATAGAGTTAGCATATTCAGCTAGCTACTATCCACATCCCCCCGCGGCCCCTCCAGGAACCAAGAGCTGTCAATGCGGTATAGCGAGTTAGCGATCATAGCTAAGGCTACATCAGATGCAGAACTATGACTGTGTAATGGGTTAGAGTTAGCCTATAGCTAGCTACATCAATGCAGAACCATGAACTGGTCATGGGTTAAGAGTAGTCCTATAGCTTAGCTGACATCAGGCGCAGAGACCAAATGACCTGCTCATCGGGTTAGAGTAGCCTATAGTAGCTCACAATTCAATGCAGTGAACCATGACTGTCATGGGTTAGAGTTAAGCCTATAGCCTATGCTACTCGAATGCCGACCAATGACTGTCATGGGTTAGAGTAGCCTATAGGCTAGCGTACATCAATGCAGCCCATGTTTTTTTAGGGGTTATGAGTTAGCATGTAGCTAGTCTACATCAATGCAGCACCATGGTCTTTAGGGTTAGAGGTTATGCATGTAGTCTAGCTACATCAATGCAGGAACCATTCTTTTACGGGGTTCGGAGGCCTATGAGCTAACTACAGTCAATGCAGCAGCCCACCTGACTGGGCATGGGCTTAAGTAGCAACCGATAGTACTACATTCCACCATTGGCGGAGCACCATGTTTTTTTATAGGGGTTAGAGTTGCATATAGCACACACACTCCCACCATGCAGCACCATGTCTTTTAGGTTAGAGTTAGGCATATCAGGACTTATACTTCGACACGACATGACCGTGCATCTAGGCTAGCACCATGATGTACTTGTTTAGGGGTTAGAGTTAGCCTATAATGCTAGCTACATCTAAATGCAGCAATCCATGGTGTTTGTTAGGGGTTAGAGTTCTGAGTGCACGAGATTCACATAAGCAGTAGACGACAATCATGCAGCACCCATGTCTTTAGGGGTTAGAGTTACGCATATAGCTAGGCTGACATCAATGCAGCACATATCTTTTAGGGGTTGAGTTAGCCAGCATATAGCTTAGGCTAACTCAAGCAGCAACCTGTCTTTTATGGGGTTAGAGTTAGCTATATCGCTAGCTTACATCAATGCAGGCACCAATGTTTTTAGGGTTAGAGTGAGCCTATACGCTAGAGCGAGCATCAAATGCAGCACTCACTGTTTCCTTTAGGGGTGTTAGAGTTAGTCATATAGGTCTTCTTTTTCAACTTCAAAATCTTCATTTAGCTCTTCTTCATTTGTTTCTTGCTGTTACAGAAAATGAAAATTGAATCTGAAAGACTCGGCAGATATTACAAGAGATTTGAACTGAAACCTGGTCAACTGCTTGAAGACAGCTATGCTCACAAGTATACCAACAAAACTCACGTGATTCACTGTGGCCTGGCACCATCGACAAGTCAATCCATATCCTCACCGTCATTGCTGGCGACAGCAAAAAATGCTTTGATGAAATGGCTCGTTGGTCTAGGGCACATATGTCAGAGTCAAGGCCCGCGGGCCACATCCGGCCCGCGAGAAGGTTTTTTACGGCCCTGGGATGATCTTGATTTATTATTAGAACCGGCCCGCAGACCGCAGCAGCCGGCAGCCCGCAGATCTTTTACACGCACCAATACTACATTTCCCACAATGCAACGGTGACGCACGAGCAGTAGGCTGCTTTTTCAATATTTATTGGCACAGCAGTCGTCAGCATCACAGTAAAATTAACTTTCAGATACCCATCAAAAATGGCAAAACGGAAGGTGGACACTGAGAACCGGGGGTTTCAAACAAGGTGGGAGTCGGAGTATATGTTCACGGAGGTAGCTGGAAAACCTGTGTGTCTTCTGTGTGAGAAAGTGTGGCGGTACTGAAAGAGTATATCTGAGACGACATTATGAAACGAAACACGCGGACAAAAACAAGAATATTGGACATGGAAAAAGGCTACAAAAGGCAGAGGAATTAAAACGAGGCCTCAAATCTCGACAGGCTCTGTTCAAAAAAGCCAAATCACAAGGTATTGTTAGGTTTCAGTAGGTTCAATTAGGTTCACTAGACTATATGCGTCATTTAAAAAATTTTCAATGAACATTCGAACAGTCCGGCCCTCGGCTTGTAGCTAAATTTTTTATTTGGCCTCCGTCATTTGACTTGAACCCCTGGTCTAGGGTATGATTCTCGCTTTGGGTGCGAGAGGTCCGGTTCAAATCCCGGACGAGCCCTTAACAGTCTGAGACAGGCGATCTTTGGCTACTGGTTGGAGGGTGCAACTGCCATCCCTGGAGTGCAGGACGAGGTGGCTGAGTGATTAAGCAATGGACTGCTAATCTTTTGTGCTTTGCACAAGTGGCTTCAACATTGCACAACTTTTATTCATTTTCCTTGATTAAAAATCTGTAATTTTAACCGGTACTGGTTACCTTCAGACGAGTCCTGTGACACTTGTGGGGTCGTAGAGCAAAACTGAGAACGGCATTGTGTTTGTTAGAGTCTCCCTTTCCATAGAATGGTCAAACAATTTTGTTGGTCAAACCGTTCGGAAGCTACAGACATTTATGGGATCCAATGGGGATTTTATCATTTATTCACATACCGGTGCGTCAATCGGCTCAAATTCAATGAGCTCCAATTCGTTTTGATGTCTTCTTTTTCAACTTCAAAATCTTCATTTAGCTCTTCTTCATTTGTTTCTTGCTGTTACAAGAAAATTGAAAAGAATCTGAAAAGACTCGGCAAGATAGATTACAGAGGATTTGAACTGAAACCTGGTCAACTGCTTGGAAGACAGCTATGCTCACAAGTATACCAACAAAACTCACGTGATTCACTGTGGCCTGGCACCATCGACAAGTCAATCCATATCCTCACCGTCATTTCTGGCGACAGCAAAAAAATGTCTTTGATGAAATGGCTCGTTGGTCTAGGGGTATGATTCTCGCTTTGGGTGCGAGAGGTCCCGGGTTCAAATCCCGGACGAGCCCATTAACAGTCTGAGACAGGCAGATCTTTGGCTACTGGTTGGAGGGTGCAACTGCCATCCCTGGAGTGCAGGACGAGGTGGCTGAGTGATTAAGGCAATGGACTGCTGAGTGATTAAGGCAATGGACTGCTAATCATTTGTGCTTTGCACAAGTGGCTTCAACATTGCACAACTTTTATTCATTTCTTCCTTGATTAAAAATCTGTAATTTTAACCGGTACTGGTTACCTTCAGACGAGTCCTGTGACACTTGTGGGGGTCGTAGAGCAAAACTGAGAACGGCATTGTGTTTGTTAGAGTCTCCCCTTTCCATAGAATGGTCAAACAATTTTGTTGGTCAAACCGTTCGGAAGCTACAGACATTTATGGGGATTCCAATGGGGATTTTATCATTTATTCACATACCGGTGCGTCAATCGGCTCAAATTCAATGAGCTCCAATTCGTKTTGATGTCTTCTTTTTCAACTTCAAAATCTTCATTTAGCTCTTCTTCATTTGTTTCTTGCTGTTACAGAAAATGAAAATTGAATCTGAATGACTCGGCAGATGAATTACAGAGGATTTGAACTGAAACCTGGTCAACTGCTTGGAAGACAGCTATGCTCACAAGTATACCAACAAACATCGCTCTCGCTCTGCCGCCTTTCACCGAAAATGCAGAGGTGTGACATCAGCGGTTATTAAAGAGTAACACGTGGCGTCCAGCCAATCTGAGAATAGCCCATCCAACTAACCACCTACCTCATCCCCATATTTGTTTTTTGTTTTTTTCTGCTCTTCTGCACACCAGTATTTCTACTTGTACATCCTAATCTGCAAATCTATCACTCCAGTGTTAATTGCTAAATTGTAATTACTTCGCCACTATGGCCTATTTATTGCCTTACCTCCTTACTTCATTTGCACACACTGTATACAGATTTTCTATTGTGTTATTGACTATACGTTTGTTTATCTCATGTGTAACTCTGTGTTGTTGTTTTTGTCGCACTGCTTTGCTTTATCTTGGCTAGGTCACAGTTGTAAATGAGAACTTGTTCTCAACTGGCCTACCTGGTTAATTAAATAAAGGTGAAATAAAACGTATTTTTTTTAAATTGTATATCGGGATTTTCTGTTATTGTTTAGTTAATGGAACTCACTCTGTTATTTAGTGTCATGGCAGGAATCTGTGAGTGGGAGGTATGGGAGGAATCGACAGTAGGGAGTAACCATTACCCTATAGTATGCACAGTAGGCCGGAGGGAGGAGGAGGTGTCAGTGGATGGAGTAGGTAGGTGGATGTTCGGAAGGGCAAAGTGGGACCAGCTTCAGGAGCTGAGTGAGCAGGTGATGGATCGGGTGGATATGAGAGGGGATGTGGATAGTATGAATAACTAGGTGAGAACATCTTTAGTGGGGGCAGCTACTGAGGCTATAGCTAAGACTTCAGGCATTGGGAGGAGGAAAGCAGTCCCATGGTGGACGGAGGAGTGTGGGGCAATGGTGAGGAGTAGGAACAGGGCATTTAGAGTACTGAAAAGGGCGCATAACTTCCAAAATCTGATTTAGTATAAGCAGGCCCAGGCCCTGGTGAGAACTATCCATCACACAAAAAGGTCATGTTGGCGACGGTTCTGTGACACCATTGGAAGGGTGACACCAGTGGGAAAAGTGTGGGGGATGATTAAGAGGATGAAAGGGGTCAGAAAGGAGTGGTATTATCCATTGTTGACGAGTGGGGGGGATATGGCAGTAACAGATGAGGAAAAGGCAGAGATGATGACCAAAGCCTTTGTCCAAGTGCATAGCTCGGCAAATTTGTCAGAGGGGCAGTGGAGGAGAGAGAATGAGAGGGGAGCACCGTAGAATGCTGGATCGGAGGGAAGATGTACAGTACTAGTCAAAAGTTTGGACACACCTACTCATATAGCCACCCTTTGCCTTGATGACAGCTTTGCACACTCTTGGCAGTTTCTCAACCAGTTTCACCTGGAATGCTTTTTCAACAGTCTTGAAGGAGTTCCCACATATGCAGAGCACTTGTTGGTTGTTTTTCCTTCACTCTGCAGTCCAACTCATCCCAAACCATCTCAATTGTGTTAAGGTCGGGTGATTGTGGAGGCCAGGTCATCTGATACAGCCCTCCATCACTCTCCTTCTTGGTCAAATAGTCCTTACACAGCCTGGAGATGTGTTGGGTCATTGTCCTGTTGAAAAACAAATGATAGTCCCACTAAGCGCAAACCTGATGGGATGGCGTATCGCTGCAGAATGCTGTGGTAGCCATGCTCGTTAAGTGTGCCTAGAATTCAAAATAAATCACAGACAATGTCACCAGCAAAGCACCCCCACACCATCACATCTCCTCCTCCATGCTTCATGGTGGGAACCACACATGTGGAGATCATCTGTTCACCTACTCTGCATCTCACAAAGACACAACGGTTGAAACCACAAATCTCAAGTTTGGACTCATCAGACCAAAGAACAGATTTCCACCGGTCTAATGTCCATTGCTCGTGTTTCTTGGCCCAAGCAAGTCTCTTCTTCTTTTTGGTGTCCTTTAGTAGTGGTTTCTTTGTAGCAATTCTACCATGAAGGCCTGATTCACGCAGTCTCCTCTGAACAGTTGATGTTGAGATGTGTCTGTTACATTATTTTGGCTGCAATTTCTGAGGCTGGTAACTCGAATGAACTCATCCTCTGCAGCAGAGGTAACTCTGGGTCTTCCTTTCCTGTGGCGGTCCTCATGAGAGCCAGTTTCATCATAGCGCTTGATGGTTTTTGTTACTGCACTTGATGAAATGTTCAAAGTATTTGACATTTTCCAGATTGACTGAGCCTTGACATGAAGATGTCTTAAAGTAATGATTGACTTATCAAGGCTCAGGCTAAGACCCAGATGCAGACACAGGAGGCGGATAGTACGAGTCTCAGAGTTTATTATAGTACACGGGGCAGGCCAAAGGTAAGTCAAGGCAGGCAAAGTGTCGTAATCCAAATCAGAGTCAGGTAGGTACAGGACGGCAGGCAGGCTCAGGGTCAGGACAGGCAGAAAGAAACAGGAGACAAAGGGCTGTGAGACAGAGGTTTAATCCAAGACACGTGAAAAGTGGGATGTGCGGGGCAACAGAACATGGGCAGCAGAGGGGCTAAGGATTTTAGAGATGGGGAAAGGGTCGATGAAATGGGGAGAAAGTTTACGGGACTCCACCCAGAGGTGCAGGTCCCCGAGTGTAAAGTCATACCCTCTGCCCGAGCTGATAGCAGGGAGCAGGGGTCCGGTGGCGATCCGCCTGTCGCCGATACCTGGATGTGGTCTTCAGAAGAGCGGCCCGTGCTCTCTTACAGGTATGGCAACAGTGGCAGATGAACATCTGGGCAGTGGGTATGCTGACTTCTTCCTCTTGCTCAGGGAAGAGCGGGGGCTGATATCCCAATGAAAACTCAAAGGGCGAGAGACTGGTACCCGAGCAGGGAGGGGTGTTACGGGCATATTCCACCCACACGAGTTGCTGGCTCCAGGTGGTGGGGTTGGCGGAGACGAGGAAACGAAGAGCCGTCTCCAGGTCCTGATTGGCTCGCTCCAACTGGCCGTTAGAATGGGGGTGAAAATCAGAGGACAGGCTGGCCGAAGATAATAAGGGTGCAGAATGCCTTCCAGAACCGGGATGAGAACTGAGGACCACAAACGGAGACCATGTCGACCGGAAGTCCATGGATCCGGAAGACGTGCTGCACCATGAGCTGAGACGTCACCTTGGCTGAGGGTAATTTTGGAAAGGGAATAAAATGGGCGGCTTTAGAAAACCTATCCACCACCGTCAGGATCATGGTGCTGCCATCTGATGGAGCAAGACTAGTAACAAAGTCCAGGGATATCTGTAACCAGGGGCGATGAGGAACAGTGGTTGAAGAAGGCCAGCCGGAGCTTGACGCAAAGTCTTATTTTATGCACAAACAGTGCAGGCGGCGATTAATGCGCAGACATCAGGAACCATGGAAGGCCACCAAAAGCGTTGTCGGATGAAAGCCATGGTATGACGGGAGCCTGGATGGCAGGTTAGTCTCGAGGTATGTGCCCAATCCAGGACCGGGGAACGGGCAGAGTCCTGGACAAACATCCGGTTAGCCGGACCCCCCCTGGGAACGCTGCGCCTTAGGCACCAGGCTCTCTATACCCCAGACGAATGCAGCCGCTAGACAGGAGGTAGGGAGGATGGTTTCGGGGTCAGACGGAGTAACAGCGTGAGAGTACGTCAGGCTTCACATTCTTAGACCCCGGGCGGTAGGAGAGAGTGAAATTGAAACGGGTGAAAAACAGGGCCGAATGAGCCTTCCTAGAATTGAGGCACTTGGCAGTACAGAGATATTACAGGTTCTTATGGTCAGTTCAAACTAAGATTGGGTGTTCCGCCCCCCCAACCAGTGCCTCCACTCCTCCAACGCCAGGAGTTCTCGATTTCCCACATCTTAGTTCCTCTCAGCAGGGGTAAGACGATAGGAGAGAAAAGCGCAGGGGTGCAGCTTTTGGTCCTGGTCAGAGCGCTGAGACAGGATGGCCCCCACTCCGACATCTGAGGCGTCGACCTCCACCACAAACTGGTCCGGATGGATTAAGATGGGGGCTGTAGTGAATCGATGTTTGAGGTCCGAGAATGCCCGGTCAGCTGCTGGAGAACACGTGAATAGAACCTTGGGAGAGGTGAGTGCTGAAAGGGGGGAAGCCAGGGTGCTGTAACCCCGGATGAAGCGGCGGTAGAAATTAGCAAATCCCAGGAAATGTTGTAGCTGCACTCTGGATGTGGGTTGAGGCCAATCCACCACCGCTCTCACCTTGTCTGGATCCATCTGTATATGTCCTGCAGCAATGACGTATCATAGGAAGGAGATGGTGGAGCGATGGATTTCACACTTCTCTGCTTTAATAAAAATCTTGTTCTCCAGGAGACGCTGAAGGATCTGTCGGACATGCTCTTGAGCAGAACAGGAAAAGATAGGGACGTCGTTGAGGTAGACAAACACAAACCGGTTCAGCATGTCCCAGAGCACATTGTTGACCAGTGCCTGGAACACAGCGGGAGCGTTGGTCAGTCCAAATGACATGACCAAGTACTCATAGTGCCCGCTAGCCATGTTAAAGGCTGTCTTCCCGTATCCGAAGGGTTCTTCACAAAGAAGAACCCTGTGCCCGCGGGAGAGGCAGATGGACGAACACTCCCTGCAGTGAGAGAGTCTTGGTTTCTGGACCGACAGGGAGTAAAGCCACTCCCAAGGTGGATCGACTTTTTGCTAAAGACCTCCCGGAGGTCCAGGTACTCTGCGGGAATGGCGGAGAGATCCGAGGCTTCTCCCAAGCCTGCAGGAAGATGTCCCGGGTCATGCTGTGCCGACTTAAGACACTGGACATGGCGGAATGGGCTCCAACCCACGATAGAACCAGTAGCTCAGTTGATCAGGGGATTGTGCTTCTGGAGCCATGAATACCCCAAAACCACAGGTACATTAGGAGATTCTATGATCAGGAACTGCATACACTCACTATAATTTCCTGATACTCGCAGGTTGATGGGAACCGTATTGCAGGTGACTCTGCCAATAGAGCGCCCATCCAGCGCTCTGACGTCCATGGGAATGGAGAGGGGTTGAGTGGAGATTCCCAGCTCCAACACCAAGGTAGCGTCGTTAAAGCTCTCATTGGCCCCAGAGTCAATGAGCACCCAGAAATAAATATAATGTCCTGTAGTCCCACAATACAGACAGCTCCTGGTGCTCAACCTGCGTAAATGTTCATCCAGAGATAATCTAGCCCTTCCCAGTAGCTTGGGCTCTGGAGGAGGCGAGTCGACTGCCCTCTGTGATTCCCGTGGGCACTCGGGTGACCTCAGATTCTCTCGGTAAGGTGGACGTTGGGAACTTCCGGGATTCCTCTGAGGCAAGGTGGGAGCAGTGGACAAGCGAGTGTGACTTGGAACAGACCTCCTGTCCCTTCTATGTTCCCGTAGCCACCCATCGATCCTTAAGGTCAAGGCGATGAGGGAGTCGAAGTCCATGGGAAGCTCCCGGGCTGCGAGCTCGTCTTTAACCTCCTCTGATAATCAGTGAAGGAACATGTCGAAAAGGGATTATGGATTCCAGGCACTCTCAGCTGCCAACGTGCGAAAATCCACTGCATAGCCTGCCACACTACGGGA
This sequence comes from Salvelinus sp. IW2-2015, assembly GCF_002910315.2. Lineage (NCBI taxonomy): Eukaryota > Metazoa > Chordata > Actinopteri > Salmoniformes > Salmonidae > Salvelinus > Salvelinus sp. IW2-2015. The sequence goes on from NW_019942675.1 coordinate 101,633, forward strand.
GTCTTGGTGTAGTTGGAGCAGCTTACGAGCAGGCTGGGTTAACTTCCTCTGAGAAAGATGAGGTGTGCTATGTTATGTTGACCCATCTTAGTGATGAAGCACTGGATAAGGTATTGGTGTTGTACAACTGGGTGTGGGAGGAGGGGAAACTACCAGGCTGCTGGAAGGAGGAAGTAGTGATACCAATCTGGAAGCCAGGGGAGGACCGAACGAGGCCAACAAGCTATCGGCCAATAGCTTTAACATGTATGTAGGATTACGGAATGTATGAGAGGCTAACTTACTTCCTGGAGAGCAGGGGGCTAGTATCGCCACATCAGAGTGGGTGGGAGGAAGGTGGGAGATGAGGTACGCTTGAGGTTATATGGGAGAAACTTGGAGGTGGGGGCCTTCAGATTCCTTGGGGTGTACTTTGACACTAGGCTGACCTGGGAAGAACACATTGAGAGAGTGGTGGGAAAGTGTAAGAAGGTGCTAAATGTGGGGGGCTGGGCATTCCTCATTGAGGGCCATCTATGTTGCATTGATCTGATCTGTAATAAACTATGGCAGTATAGCGTATGGTTCTGCAGCCCGGACCTCACTGGAAAGGCTAGATTCAATCCAAGGTGGCGTAGCAGTGCAGACGTGGTTTGTTGTCTTCCCGTTTACTTTTTTCTTTTTCGTCTTTTTTGTATATCTCCCAATTTATTTTTCAATCTCTTTTTCCATTTTTAAATTAAATATACCTTCCGGTAACACGCCTCACTCAATGTGACACGGATCCGCAATTTTTTCGACCCTATAGCCAAAACTTTCATCAGAAGGTTAATTAGCCAGCTAATTAGCGAAGTTATTAGCTATTTTGTCATTGTTAGCCACTGCTAGCGGCCTTTACCCTCTGCTCGGGCACCAACCGTTTTTGAGCCTGGATAATACCTGCCAGCCTCTGACTTTTTCTCCACTACAACGTCAGATTCCTGCCGTAAACCCTGCACCATTGATCATCACAGCTACCTAGCTGCCACTGAGTGACCCAGCCCCAAAGCTAGCCCTGAGCCAGGCGCATCTCCCGGCTAGCAAACGAAATTACCACCACTACAATACCTCTTTCGCCATCTGGCCCGGTCCCTTCGTCGACATGGCGCCCCGCCGTACCACCACGACTGGCCCACATACGGACGACGGAGCAGACGATTCTACTTAACCCGGACTGCTAACTTTAAACACCATGTCTCCCGCGTGCTAGCGTAGCAATGACTACCCTGCGGCTTCCCTGTTCCATCTATTGCTGTACACTGGACCTTATGATCACTTGGCTACATAGCTGATGCCTGCTGGACAGTTAATTTATCACGGCACTCCACTTTGTTTACCTTTGTTTATCTGTCGGCCCTAGCCCCGAACTCAGGCCCTGTGTGTAGTTAACCGACGCTCTCTGCCCATTCATCGCCATTTTACCTGTTGTTGTTGTCTTAGCTGATTAGCTGTTGTTGTCTTACCCGTTGTTGACTTAGCTAGCTCTCCCAATCAACACTTGTGATTGCTTTATGCCTCATTTTATGTCTCTCTCAAATGTCAATATGCCTTGTATACTGTTGTTTAGGATAATTATCATTGTTTTAGTTTACCGCGGAGCCCCTAGTCCCACTGTACATGCCTTAGATACCTCCTTTGTCCCACCTCCCACACATGCGTTGACCTCACCCAGTATAACCAGCGTGTCCAGAGATGCAATCTCTCTTATCATCACTCAGTGCCTGGATTTACCTCCACTGTACCCGCACCCCCCTATACCCTTGTCTGCACATTATGCCCTGAATCTATTCTACCATGCCCAGAAATCTGCTGCTTTTATTCTCTGTCCCAAACGCACTAGACGACCAGTTTTGCTAGCCTCATCCTACTCCTCCTCTGTTCCTCGGGTGATGTGGAGGCTAACCCAGGCACTCTCATTTGTTGACTTCTGTAATCGAAAAAGCCTTGGTTTCATGCATGTTAACATCAGAAGCCTCCTCCCTAAGTTTGTTTTACTCACTGCTCGAGCACACTCCGCCAACCCTGATGTCCTTGCCGTGTCTGAATCCTGGCTTAGGATGTCAACCAAAAATCCTGAGATTTCCATACCCAACTACAACATTTTCTGTCAAGATAGAACTGCCAAAGGGGAAGGAGTTGCAATCTACTGCAGAGATAGCCTGCAAAGTTCTATCATACCTTCCAGGTCTATGCCCAAACAGTTCGAGCTTCTAATTTTAAAAATGAATCTCTCCAGAAATAAGTCTCTCACTGTTGCCGCCTGTTATAGACCCCCCTCAGCTCCCAGCTGTGCCCTGGACACCATATGTGAATTGATTGCCCCCCATCTATCTTCAGAGTTTGTTCTGTTAGGTGACCTAAACTGGGATATGCACCCTAGCAGTCCTACAATCTAAGCTAGATGCCCTCAATCTCACACATATTATCAAGGTACAACCACCAGGTACAACCCTAAATCCGTAAACATGGGCACCATCATATATATTATCCTGACCAACTTGCCCTCCAAATACACCTCTGCTGTTTTCAATCAGGATCTCAGCGATCACTGCCTCATTGCCTGCATTCGCTATGGGTCCGCGGTCAAACGTACACCCCTCCTCACTGTTAAACGCTCCCTAAAACACTTCTGCGAGCAGGCCTTTCTAATCGACCTGGCCCAGGTATCCTGTAAGGATATTGACCTCATCCCGTCAGTCGAGGATGCCTGGTCGTTCTTTAAAAGTAATTTCCTCAMCATCTTAAAWAAGCATGCCCCTTTCAAAAAATGTAGAACTAAGAACAGATATAGCCCTTGGTTCACTACAGACCTGACTGCCCTTGACCAGCACAAAAATATCCTGTGGCGGACTGCAATAGCATCAAATAGTCTCCGCGATAAGCAACTGTTCAGGGAAGTCAGGAACCAATACACACAGTCAGTCAGGAAAGCAAAGGCGAACTTTTTCAAACAGAAATTTGCATCCTGTAGCTCTAACTCCCAAAAGTTTTGGGACACTGTAAAGTCCATGGAGAACAAGAGCACCTCCTCCCAGCTGCCCACTGCACTGAGGCTAGGCAACACGGTCACCACCAATAAATCCATGATAATCGAAAATTTCAAAAAGCATTTCTCCACGGCTGGTCATGCTTTCCTCCTGGCTACCCCAACCCCGGCCAACACCCCTCGCAGCTACTTGCCCGAGCCTCCCCAGCTTCTCCTTCACCCAAATCCAGATAGCAGATGTTCTGAAAGATCTGCAAAACCTGGACCCGTACAAATCATCTGGGCTAGACAATCTGGACCCTCTCTTTCTAAAAAGATTGTTGAACCCCTATTACCAGTCTGTTCAACCTCTCTTTCGTTTCGTCCGAGATCCCTAGATTGGAAAGCTGCCGCGGTCATCCCCCTCTTCAAAGGGGGTGACATTCTAGACCCAAACTGTTACAGACCTATATCCATCCTGCCCTGCCTTTCTAAAGTCTTTGAAAGCCAAGTTAATAAACAGATCACTGACCATTTCGAATCCCACAGTACCTTCTCCGCTGTGCAATCCGGTTTCCGAGCTGGTCATGGGTGCACCTCAGCCACGCTCAAGGTCCTAAAAGATATAATAACCGCCATCGAAAAAAGACAGTACTGTGCAGCCATCTTCATCGACCTGGCCAAGGTTTTCGACTCTGTCAATCACCGTATTCTTATCGGCAGACTCAATAGCCTTAGTTTCTCAAATGACTGCTTCGCCTGGTTCACCAACTACTTTGCAGACAGAGTTCAATGTGTAAAATCGGAGGGCCTGTTGTCCGGACCTCTGTCAGTTTCTATGGGGGTATCACAGGGTTCAATTCTCGGGCCGACTCTTTTCTCTGTATGTATCAACGATGTCGCTCTTGCTGCGGGTGATTCCCTGATCCACCTCTACGCAGACGACACCATCCTGTATACATCTGGCCCTTCTTTGGACACTGTGTTAACTAACCTCCAAACGAGCTTCAATGCCATACAACACTCCTTCTGTGGCCTCCAACTGCTCTTAAACGCTAGCAAAACCAAATGCATGCTATTCAACCGTTCGCTGCCCGCACCCGCCCGCCCGACTAGCATCACTACTCTGGACGGTTCTGACCTAGAATACGTGGACAACTAAAAACACCTAGGTGTCTGGCTAGACTGTAAACTCTCCTTCCAGACTCATATCAAACATCTCCAATCCAAAATCAAATCTAGAATCGGCTTTCTATTTCGCAACAAAGCCTCCTTCACTCACGCCGCCAAACTTATCCTAGTAAAACGGACTATCCTACCGATCCTCGACTTCGGTGATGTCATCTACAAAATAGCTTCCAATACTCTACTCAGCAAATTGGATGTAGTCTATCACATTTACATCCGTTTTGTTACCAAAGCGCCTTATACCACCCACCACTGCGACCTGTATGCTCTAGTCGGCCGGCCCTCTCTACATATTCGTCGCCAGACCCACTGGCTCCAGGTCATCTATAAGTCTATGCTAGGTAAAGCTCCGTCTTATATCAGCTCACTGGTCACGATAACAACACCCATTTATTTACTTTTGCACACCAGTATCACTACTTACACACCATCATCTGCTCATCTATCATTCCAGTGTTAATCTGATAAATTGTAATTACTTTGCTACTATGGCCTATTTATTGCCTTACCTCCTCATGCCATTTGCACACACTGTATATAGACTTTCGTTTTTTTCTATTGTGTTATTGACTGTATGCTTGTTTATTCCATGTGTAACTCTGTGTTGTTGTTTCTGTCGCACTGCTTTGCTTTATCTTGGCCAGGTCGCAGTTGTAAATGAGAACTTGTTCTCAACTAGCTTACCTGGTTAAATAAAGGTGAAATAAATAAAAAACATTTAAATACAGGGGCAAGGACTCAGAATATGTAGTGAGGCGTTTCAGGCCTTCCCAGTGTCTGCGCTACAAGTGGAGATGGGGGATATGCCATTGCCGATTTGGAGACAACAGCTGGCAATTAATTATTGGGTCAACCTACAGGGACATGGGGTGTCTCATCCTGGAAAGGGATTTTACAGGTGTGCTGGGAACATGAGAGAGGACAGAACACAAGCTTTGGGTGGGTGGGTAATACCCAGGCGAAGAAGATGGGACTGTATGGAAGGGAGTTTAGTCCAATGGTAGCTATTCCTGTGAATCAACCATGGCTGCTCCCGCCTCCAGTAGTTGATCTAAAAGTGTTGGAGAGACAACAGAAAGATGGGAAGGGTGTTGATCCATCTTATTTGTTTAAAAGACATCTGGATACTGTATATCAGGATGTTGTGGCCATTTACACAGATGGTTCAAAAGATCCAAGGACAGGATGTACTGGGTCAGCATTTGTAGTGCAGGAATGTGGGGTGGCAGTCAGGTAATGTATATGGCTGTAAATACGGCGGAACTGTTGGTCATACTGTTGGCCTTGCAGTGGGTGGAGGAAGTGAAGACAGAGAGAGTAGTTATTTGCTCTAATTCTTTATGACTTACGACAAACCCATGGTAGGGTTAGAAAGTAACACTGCCATGTAACAAGTAACACTGATGCATGCATGAGAGCATCAGCTGTTCCCGGATGACTGTGTGATCACACTCTCCGTAGCCGATGTAAGATCTTTAAACAGGTAAACATTCACAAGGCCGCAGGGCCAGACGGATTACCATGACGTGTACTCCGAGCATGCACTGACCAACTGGCAAGTGTCTTCACTGACATTTTCAACCTGTCCCTGACTGAGTCTGTAATACTAACATGTTTCAAGCAGACCACCATAGTCCCTGTGCCCAAGAACACTAAGGTAACCTACCTAAATGACTACCGACCCATAGCACTCACGTCTGTAGCCATGAAGTGCTTTGAAAGGCTAGCCATGGCTCACATCAACACCATTATCCCAGAAACTCTAGACCCACTCCAACTTGTATACCACCTCAACAGATCCACTGATGATGCAATCTCTATTGCACTCCACACTGCCCTTTCCCACCTGGACAAAAGGAACACCTACGTGAGAATGCTATTCATTGACTACAACTCAGCGTTCAACACCATAGTGCCCTCAAAGCTCATCACTAAGCTAAGGACCCTGGGACTAAACACCTCCCTCTGCAACTGGATCCTGGACTTCCTGACGGGCCGCCCCCCAGGTGGTAAGGGTAGGTAACAAAACATCCGCCACGCTGATCCTCAACACGGGGGCCCCTCAGGGGTGCGTGCTCAGTCCCCTCCTGTGCTCCCTGTTCACTCATGACTGCATGGCCAGGCACGACTCCAACACCATTGTCAAGTTTGCCAATGACACAACAGTGGTAGGCAACATCATTGGGACCAAGCTTCCTACCATCCAGGATCTCTATACCAGGCGGTGTCAGAGGAAGGCCCTAAAAATTGTCAAAGACTCCAGCCACCCTAGTCATGGACTGTTCTCTCTACTACTGCCCGGCAAGCGGTACCGGAGCGCCAGTCTAGGTCCAAAAAGCTTCTTAACAGCGTCTACCCCCAAGCAATAAGACTCCTGAACAGCTAATCAAAGGGATTCCCAGACACCTCTATTACACTGCTGCTACTCTCTGTTTATTATCTATGCATAGTTACTTTAACTCTAGCTACATGTACATATTACCTCAATTATCTTGACTAACCGGTGCCCCCGCACATTGACTCTGTACCGGTACACCCTGTATATAGCCTCGCTATTGTTATTTTGCTGCTGCTTTTTAATTATTTGTTACTTTTATTTTCAATTTTTTACCTAACAGTTTTTTTTCTTAAAACTTCTTAAAGCATTGTTGGTTAAGGGCTTGTAAGTAAGCATTTCACTGTAAGGTCTACACCTGTTGGTGAAGGGCAGGCATTTATTCCAAGTACAGAGGAAAGTCGGGGAGGGGAGGACCACAGGAAGAGACAGAAGAGAGGAGGCTATTTTACATGTTTAAGGGTGGGACACAGACAGTTGAATAAGACTTTAAACATGATGGGAAAGCATCCAACAGGAAAGTGTGATTATTGTTAGCCAGGAAATAATGACAGTGGAGCATGTACTGATACAGTGTGGACAGTATGAGAAGGAAAGAGAGAGGATGAGATCCAGTATGATGGAGAAGGAAAGAGAGAGGATGAGATTCAGTATGATTGAGAAGGGTATACAGGAAATGAGTTTAAAGAGTATACTGACTAGAACGTCATTAGATTTATAAAAATTACAACATATTTGAGACTAAGGGAAACGTGCTGCAACGTAGGATTTATTTTCTCCCCGTCTCTGGCCCACACTCCAGTACAGTAGGTGGTGGTAATGCACCATGACCTTGAATGCTCAACTGCCGATAAACTCCACCGAAGAAGAAGAAAACTCACGTGTTCAGTGCAGCAGATGAGCTTCGTACCCAATCAGACAACAGGTCACCGAGGCTGAAGTCATCCCTCTCGCTGTCTTTGAGAAGCGTCTTCCGAATTTAAAACCTTGGTTACTTGGAAACAATGAGCAAGGGGGGAAACTATCGATGTAACGTAATACACAACGTCCACGTTAGAACAGCATCAATACGGTATACACATTTAGCTATTTCAATGAGACTTGTCATAATAGCTTAACACAGATATTTAGCGTCTTCGGTTTGGAATATTTGCCTCAGCAAGAATTTGCTACCAACTGGAGATGAATTGAACACCATGGACTGGTCAGAATAATTATTTTCCCACATTCTTCTGACACCATGCCAAGTCGTCAAAAGAAAATTATATTCTCTGTTGCCGGTGTGTTGAGTTTCGGTTGCGTCCTCATTGTTGCGGCCGCGATGGGGTCGCAATTTTGGGTCCAGGGGAGCATGGTGTGTACAACCGGGGCGCAGCTTGTAAATGCCACAGGACAAGAGCTTGATAAATTTGTCGGTAGGGTTAACTATGGTCTCTTTCACGGACAGACAGTGAAGCAATGTGGACTTGGTGGAAGACCCTTCAGATTTTCATGTGAGTAGAAGTCCATGTGAATTGCATGAGAAGTTTGTGAAAAACTGGTTTTAAAGATTACTGCTGGGTTGAAACATCATGTTCTCATTTGAGCATCTATTATGAAAAGTGAATAACAATGAGACAAGCGGTTACCCACTCCATTAATAATTCAAATGACTATAGATAGACTACACCCTGTTTTAATTGAGTCCTATCCCTGTGACTTAAGGATCTATTTGATTAAATCAAATGTGATGTTTAGCATTAATTCGCTTGGCAGGATTGGCACAATATAAAGCCTACTTATAGACTGTAAAAAAATATCACCTTTTCAATAAAGTATACTGAACAAAAATCCAAATACAACAGTCAACAATTAACGATTTTACTGAGTTACAGTTCATATAAGGAAATCAGTCAATTGAAATGAATTCATTATGCCCTAAATTCCCAATCTGGCCCTCAACCATCACGGTCACCTAATAATCCCCAGTTTACAATTGGCTCATTCATCCCCCTCCTCTCCCCTGTAACTATTCCCCAGGTCGTTGCTGCAAATGAGAACGTGTTCTCAGTCAACTTACCTGGTAAAATAACGGTAAATAAATAATAAATAAATAAATCTATGGATTTCACATGACTGGGCAGGGGCGACTGGTACAGAGTAAATGTGCGGGGGTACAGGTTAGTCAAGGTAATTGGTATGAGTAGGTGTGTCAACTTTTGATGGATACTGTATATTTACTACTTTTATATATATATATATATATATATATACACACACACACACACACACACACACACACACACACACACACACACACACACACACAGTGGGCTCCAAAATTACTGGCACCCCTGACTGGTAATGCACAAACAAAATACTTCAAAAAATATAAACAATATAATTATAGAGAAACTCAAAATACCAACATGTGAGAAATACTGTACTTTGTTAATGTTTAAAAGGAACCAATGAAAATCATACAATTATTTAATACAAAATACATTTCACCAAAATCAAGGTTTCATAATTATTGGCACTCCTCATTTAGTACTTAGTGCAAACCACCTCTGGCAAGGATAACAGCATGGAGTCTTTTCCTGTAATGCTTGACAAGGTTAAGGAACACATTTGGAGGGATTTTGAACCATTCCTCTATGCAGATMCTTTCAAGATCCTTCACATTCTTGGGTTTGCGCTTATCAACTGCCCTCTTCAACTCAGCCCACAGGTTTTCGATTGGATTGAGGTCCGGCGACWGAGATGGCCATGRCAGAACATTGATTTTGTKGTCACAGAACMWTTTCTGTGTGGMTCTTGAKKTATGTTTTGGGTCATTGTCTTGTTGGAAAGTCCACCTATGGCCAAGTCCCAGCCTTCTGGCAGAGGCAACCAGATTGTCAGCCAAAATTGCCTGATATTTGGTGGAATTCATTATGCCATCCATCTTAACCAGTGCCCCTGGACCTCTGGAATGAAAGCAGCCCCAAAACATCACCGACCCACCACCATATTTCACCATGTGTATGAGGTGCCTCTCCTTGTATGCATCTCTGTTTCGACGCCAAACATGCCGATGCCATATCTGACCAAAACGTTACATTTTGGTCTCATCTGACCAGAGCACCTTCTTCCAGTTATAATTATTTAAATTGTTTGGCAAACTCCAAGCGCTTGCGTCTGTGTCTTGGGGTCAGAAAGGGCTTTCTTCTGGCAACCCTTCCAAAGAGCCTATGGTTGTGGAGGTGGCTTCTGATGGTGCTTTTTGAAACCTGGTGACCCCAAGACGCCACCAAGGCCTGCAATTCTTTCACAGTGATTCTTGGGGATATTGTTGCTTCTCTGACCATCCTCCTCCCTATCCTGGGGGGGCAAAATGCATTTGCGTTCTATACCCGTGAGGTTTTCAACTGTTCCATATCTTTTACATTTTTTAATAATTGCCCTGACAGTGCTCAATCGTTTTGTGGATCTTCTTGTAGCAATTATCAGATTTATGAAGGTCAGCGACCGTCTGTCTCTTTTGAACTGCCAGTTCTTTTGTTTTCTTCATGGTGTTGGATAACAAAGGGATATTGCATGCGTGTTACCTCATTTTTATACCCTAGTGAAACAAAAAGTGATGTAATGGCTCAATGTAGTTCCTTAAGACTTAGATAAACTTAAATAAGTAGAATTTAATTCCTGGTTTAATTTTGGTAGATTTTATTTACAATAATCTTTAAGGGTGCCATTAATTGTGACACCTTGATTTGGAGGACATTGATTATTTAATTAAATCAATAAATGATTTTGGTGGCTTCCATTGAAACATTAATAAAGTACAGTATTTCTCACATGTTGGTATTTTGAGTTTATCGCTAATTATATTGTTGTGCATTGCCAATCAGGGGGGCCAGTAATTTTGGAGCCCACTGTATATACACTACCGTTCAAAAGTTTGGGATCACTTAGAAATGTCCTTGTTTATGAAAGAAAAGCAATTTTTTTTTGTCCATTTAAAATAACATAAAATTGATCAGAAATTCAGTGTAGACATTGTTGTAAATGACTATTGTAGCTAGAAACGGCAGATTTTTTAATGAAATATCTACATAGGCGTACAGAGGCTCATTATCAGCAACCATCACTCCTGTGTTCCAATGGCACGTTGTGTTAGCTAATTCAAGTTTATCATTTTAAAAGCCTAATTGATCATTAGAAAACCCTTTTGCAATTATGTTAGTACAGATGAAAACTGTTCTGCTGATTTTAAATAAGCAATAAAACAGGCCTTCTTTAGACTAGTTGAGTATCTGGAGCATCAGCATTAGTGTGTTCGATTACAGGCTCAAAATGGCCTGTAGACCTTTTTTCTGAAACTCGTCAGTCTATTCTTGTTCTGAGAAATGAAGTCTGTCTTTTTCTTCAATCTATCCATTCTATTTGTAATGGTTGCTATGCAATAGTCATAGTTCATTATCAATAAAACGTCACAATAATGTGCAGAGCGTTCGATTTGGCAAAGAGACCCCCAGCTCCGCTAAAACCATTGACAACTACATGCCGTTTTCAAGGGATTGTTAAATAATCGTTAACTATTTGGCTTTAATATCATGAACTCTTGAAGAGCGTGTGTAGTTCGGACTTGAATTGCATATTCCGAACGACACTTTTCAGATTTAGCTCTATCATCAGAGTTATACAGCTAAATTCAGCAAAAAAATAAATGTCTCTTTTTCAGGACCCTGTCTTTCAAAGATAATTTGTAAAAATCTAAATAACTTCACAGATCTTCATTGTAAAGGGTTTAAACACTGTTTTCCATGCTTGGTCAATGAACCATAAACAATTAATGAACATGCACCTGTGGAACGGTCGTTAAGACACTAACAGTTTACAGGCGGTAGGCAATTAAGGTCACAGTTATGAAAACTTAGGACACTAAAGAGGCCTTCACTGACTCTGAAAAAGACCAAAAGAAAGATGCCCAGGGTTCCTGCTCATCTGCGTGAACGTGACTTAGGCATGCTGCAAGGAGGCATGAGGACTGCAGATGTGGACAGGGTAACAAATTGCAATATCCGTACTGTGAGGCGCCTAAGACAGCGCTACAGGGAGACAGAATGGACAGCTGATCGTCCTCGCATTGGCAGATCACGTGTAACAACACTTGCACAGGATTGGTACATTCGAACATCACACCTGCGGGACAGGTACAGGATGGCAACAACAACTGCCCGACTTACACCAGGAACGCACATTCCCTCCTCCAGTGCTCAGAATGTCCGCAATAGGCTGAGAGGCTGGACTGAGGGCTTGTAGGCCTGTTGTAAGGCAGGTCCTCACCAGACATCACCGGCCTCAACATTGCCTATGGGCACAAACCCACCGTCGCTGGACCAGACAGGACTGGCAAAAAGTGCTCTTCACTGACGAGTCGTGGTTTTGTCTCACCAGGGGTGATGGTCCGATTCATGTTTATGAGCGTTACACCGAGGCCTGTACTCTGGAGCGGGATCGATTTGGAGGTGGAGGGTCCGTCATGGTCTTGGGCGGTGTGTCACAGCATCATCGGACTGAGCTTGTTGTCATTGCAGGCAATCTCAATGCTGTGCGTTACAGGGAAGACATCCTCCTCCCTCATGTGGTACCCTTCCTGCAGGCTCATCCTGACATGAACCTCCAGCATGACAATGCCACCAGCCATACTGCTCGTTCTGTGCGTGATTTCCTCCAAGACAGGAATGTCAGTGTTCTGCCATGGCCAGCGAAGGGCCCGGATCTCAATCCCATTGAGCACGTCTGGGACCTGTTGGATTGGAGGGTGAGGGCTAGGGCCATTCCCCCCCCCCAGAGATGTCCGGGAACTTGCAGGTGCCTTGGTGGAAAAGTGGGGTAACATCTCACAGCAAGAATTGGCATATCTGGTGCGGTCCATGAGGAGAAGATGCACTGCAGTACTCAATGTAGCTGGTGCCCACACCAGATACTGACTGTTACTTTTGATTTTGACCCCCCCATTTGTTCAGGGACACATTATTCCATTTCTGTTAGTCACATGTCTGTGGAACTTGTTCAGTTTATGTCTCAGTTGTTGAATCTTGTGTTCATACAAATATTTACCCATGTTAAGTTTGCTGAAAATCAACGCAGTTGACAGTGAGAGGACGTTTATTTTTTTGCTGAGGTTATTAACTGCATGCTTTTCGTGATCAGTAAACATCAATTCATCAAATATTTTCAGGTATGTGAGGGTAGCATATCCATTTGGCATGTAGGTAGCTAGCTAAGCAAACAACGTGTCATTTAGGTTTCTTCATCAGAGGTTAGGGTTTTGGAAAGAGCTTGACATTGCAAGTCCTCATCCTGGTGAAGTTGTCAGTCAGACTACTGTCATCGCCACTATAGATGGCAAGCAAATTAAACAATATTTGGATATAGCCATCTGATTTATCCCCTTAAAGTTAGCTTGTTAACTAGTCATGACGGGATCTTTCATTTGCTAGCTAGACAATTTGAGGTCCATCAATCAATGTAGCCTATAAAGTATGTCAGCAGCAATTGTGATTTAAAAACTCTAAAAAACAATGTTGAAAAGGGGATAATGTTAGCTTAAATTCGCTGGGTAGGGCTACGTTGGTTGGAGAAAAGTCTAGGTCTATTTACCAATATGTTTAGGCAACAGTACAATGTTTCAAGTTTTTCAAATCTTAATGTCACATGCACAAGTACAGTGAAATGCCTTTCCTGCCAGCTCCAAACCCAGCAATGCCGTAATCAATATCAATGTAGCACTAACAATAACACAAGGTAGAACAAAAACACTAGAAATAAAAAAATAAGAACACAAGTAAGAAGCTATATACAGGGTCAGTTTCAATACCATATTAACAATGCAGGGATACTGGAGCGATTGAGGTAGATATGTATAGGGGTAAGGTGACTAGGCATCAGGATATGATAAACAGAGTAGCAGCAGCATAACTTATTATGTGTGTGTGTGTGTGTGTGTGTAGAGTCAGTATAAATGTGTGTGCATGTTATCTGTGTTGGAGTATCAGTGTGCATGCGTGTGTCCTGTGAGTGTGTATATATCAGTGTGCATGCGTGTGTCCTGTGAGTGTGTATATATCAGTGTGGATTCATGAGTCCTGTGAGTGTGTATAGAGAAAGTATAAAAATAAAATACAAGGGTCAACTCTGATAGTCCGTATAGCCATTCTGTTATCTATTTAGCAGTCTTATGTATTGGGGATAGAAGCTGTTCAGGAGCCTGTTGGTGTCAAACTTGTACCACTTGCTGTGCGGAAGAGTACAATGGCGGCGAGCTTTACGCCATGCCAGCCGACGCTTGGCATGGTGATCTTAGGCTTGTGTGCGACAGTTCAGCCATGGAAACCCATTTCATAAAGCTCCCGACCAAGATATTGTGCTGACGTTGCTTCCAGATGCAGTTTGTAACTCGGTAGTGAGTGTTGTAACCAAGGACAGACAATTTTTTTTATGCACTTCAGTACTCGACGGTCCCGTTCTGTGAGCGTGTGTGGCCTACCACTTCCCGGTTGAGCCGTTGTTGCTCCTAGACATTTTCACTTCACAATAACAGCACTTACAGTTGACCGGGGCAGAAATTTGACGAACTGACGTGTTGGAAAGGTGGCATCCGATGATGGTGCCATGTTGAAAGTCACTAAGCTCTTCAGTAAAGACTATTCTACTGCCAATGTTTATCTATAGAGATTGCATGGTTGTGTGTTTGACTTTATACACCTGTCAGCAACGGGTGAGGCTGAAATAGCCGAATCCACTAATTTGAAGAGGTGTCCACATACTTTTGTATATATAGTGTCTTTGGCTATATCCATTATAATGATCCTGATAAATGAATTTACCTGGCTCGGAGAAGCTGTCCGTCTCATCACGTTTATATGCATGGCACGGTGGAAATCGCAAAAAAAACTTTGTTCCACAGGTCGGAGAGGCAGACAGCAAAGTGTAGACAAACCCAAACATTTATTTTATTTTTTTACTCCCCAACGGGCTCAGGAGGGGCGAAGGTGGAGTCATGCGTCCTCCAAAACATGACCCACCTAACCGCGCTCCTTAACCCAGAAGCACCAATGTGTCGAAGGAAACACTGTTCAACACAAGAAGTCACTAGGGCGCGATGAGCCAAGTAAAGCACCTCCGGCCAAACCCGGACGACACTGGGCCAACTGGACCGTCACGGCCGGTTGTGGCATAGCCCGGGAATGAACCCGGGTCTGTAGTAACGCCTCTAGCACTGCGATGCAATTTAGGCCCCCCCCAAACCAAACATTTTATAAAAGAACAGAATTCAAAATGGGAGTTGGGGGAAACATTGGAAAGTTATGCTTCTTTGAAATGTGATCAACTTGTTAACCCACTTTAGAGACAAGTAGGAGAAAATGCACTTTAATAATTTTCCACACTGGAAAGCTTATCTTTGTTTTTGCCCATTCAGCATTGTCCACATCCGCCTAAGCCCCACCTATCTCTAAAGAAATCCTGATCTCTAAAGAATTCCTGTGTTATTGCATGAGTCAGCATGGCATTGCCCTCCAGAAAGTAGTCTCTCTATTATCCGATTGTCAGAAGTTAAGTCATAAATTGTAGAAATAGGCAGGGTTTTATGTTCTTTAAATACGATTTTAAACCTAACCACACTGCCAACCTTATGCCTAAACTTAATGAATACCAAAAAGCAATTATTTTCCCATTTTTACGATTATAGACAATTTTGACTTTGTCACTGTGCTGTCTAGTGGAAACCCTATTATCCCCCTCCATTATCTCAGCCGATCATGGATCCTGCCTTTCTTCTTCTCTAAAAAGCTCAGTGCTTTCTTCTTGGCTAAACTAGGCTAGGAAATATTGTCTAAACACTTTTTTCCAGGGGAGATTAAGTTTATACATTGACTGGCTGGGCTGTGGGATAAATCTAATGGAACTGTTAACAGGCATTACCTGGAGGATGTGGGATTGTTGTGCTATAACTCCCTACTATCAACCAATCAGAATCCTAGATCCAAGCAACCTGTTTTATGATAAAAGATTTATAGGCTGCGGAGATGTATAACACTGCTGTAAAATTGACCTCAGTTGTTCAAGGTATTGGAACATTGATTGAACAGTCACATCTCTAATGAGACTAGACTACACATACAGTAAGCTTGTACACAAATGTGGGTCATGGAGCCCTGATGACCACGTGTAAATGCGCACATAGCCTACCCTCGGTGGTAGAAATACCTTAAACTTCATATTCATCATCTACAGCACTACCCCACCATTAATGTATGTGAAAACTGCATATGTCTGTTTTTTAGTAAAAAAATATAGTGGAAATGCTTTTGACATTACTTTACTTTGCCAGCTCATAGTTGGTTAAAATCAGAAATGTTTTATTTTTATCTGGTGTTCATCTTTTTGACTATAAAACATAGGAATCCACCGTTTTCACATATGCTGGAGATGATTCATTTAAAGTTGACACATTTTGAAATGTCAGCAGAACATTATTATTTAGTGCTAACAACAAACTCAAATCAAAGAAAGCGAGATAAATGTAAATGGAGTAAAGAGAACCCGTGATCAAAATCATGTAGGCTAGCCTTACAGGGGAAACCCACCTGCCTTCAACTAGGTTAATTGGCCATGCACAAGAGGGCATCTCTTATAACTCAGCAGTACATGTTTTGAGGTTGCAGTAACAAGAATCCTACACAAGCACAGTGGACTGAATCTTTATTGGACCGTGACACATGCATCATCAGCAACTGTTCACTAATGAGATTTGGCACACACACACATTATCTTTTCGCTTGACCGGCAGGCTTACTAACCATTCTGATGACTTTTCAGATGAACAAAAAACAATTTGTTCTCTGATGGTTTGCTCCATCTGCCTTGCACATTAAACAAATAGAACACAGAGACTCATGCATGCGTTTCATCATGTGAAAGTTGTGGGGGGGGAAAAATACTATTTACTGTTTTAATAATTGTAGAACATTCCCACACCTCTCTATATTGTCCATCTCCTTGTAGTTTTTCCGAACTTGGTGGACGTCATCCCAGCCAGTCTTCACGTCACTGTGATCTTCTTCTGCGTAGTGCTCATCCTCTTCTCCTCCGTGGCCACAGGCTTCTTTATGTACAACGCCTTTGGTAGTCCCTACGAGACTCTGCACGGCGCCCTGGGACTCTACCTCTGGAACTTCGTCTGCTGTAAGCACACACAAAAAGAACACCTCAACCCTTTTCTTTCTAGAGTGTCATCCTTCACAGGGTAGCCGAATCACCTTCTAAGTTGTGAACAAGCAGCCTACCATATGAACGTTGGCTAAGCACAAGCCCCCATACTCTGCAACATAAGCCCAAAATCTAACACACCGCTCACATCACAGGTAAACAGCTCTAATTACACTCATGCATTCCATCTTCAGATAGAAATAGCTCGCAGTAGGCTAAACAGGAGCCACGTTTATTGGTTCTAAAGTGTCATTTTTTTCCTGATGTTTTCCACATTCTTAGACAGGTGTACACAATTAAAAGACTCCTTGTGATCTGATTGTATCACCTCTGAAGGTAGTCAGGCAGACATTGTGTCTGGATATATTACAATTGTAGACGGCTCTAGTGAAACAATTTAAATAATCATTATCCCGCCCTCTAAAATCATTGACAGGTGGCACCATTGTGTCTTTAAAATAAATTAATAGATATTATTTAGAAAGAAAATCTCATCATTTGCATACAGCAAGGGACCAATAATTCTGAAAATGTGGGCCCAATCAGAATGCGGACAAGATCAGAACGCATGTTAGCCACATGTATAAACGGGGTGATAGAGCAGTGGTTCTCAACCAGGGGTACTAGTACCCTTGGGGGTACTCGGCCTATACACTGGGTACTTGAGAAGACTCATGCTGGTACAGTAACCAAAACATTTTGAGAACCACTGCTATAGAGAACATGATCGGGGTCCAACAAAGGTGTCCTTCAACACTTCAACATTAGTTATAAGTGTATATCAGAGTCATTCAAACACAACAGCCAAGCCATGAGTGGTCGGCTGTACGTTATTGAGAAAAGGATCCACTTCCCTATTGCCTTTTCAGCTTTAAAACCAGTATCCAGTAGCCTACCATCTCATGAGGAGACAGTGGGCTACTTGACCTCCCATCCAAACAATGGCACAAATTAAGAAAAACAGCACCAGAGTTAAAGGAGATATTTCTCAGTTATCTGGAACCGAGGCCCTACCTTAGGGGGCCTATTCAATCAAAACTGCTTGCCAGGTTTACACTAGAATGCAAGTTTGGATTCATCTGATCAATGAACCTATTTTTACGATTATGTGAAACACTTCACCATGTTAATTAAAATATCTCGCTGCAGTGAATGACCTATGCTTAATTGTTTTGGTAACCTTTTGGTGATTGCAACTACTGTAGCATTAACATATTCCCTTTTAATGTGGTGAGGGAGGGAAAAGGTATTCTGCCTTATAGGAACGTGTTTACAGTAACTGATCATTCGGATGCCTTTTGACTTCTTATTTTAACTCCCAGTGTTGTCAACCGTAATAGTATAATATTGTGTGCCTGTCTTGTCTGCCTGACCTTCTGAACAGGCCTCTGCAGCTGCCTGGTGATGATTCTGTTTGCCTCCGAGGTGAAACTCCACCGGCTGTCCGACCACATCGCCAACTTCAACGAGGGCACGTTTATGTACAAGACGCACACAGAGCAATTCGACCACTCCTTCTGGCTCATCTTCCTCACCTTCCTCGTCCATGGCCTTAACATCCTGCTGATCCGTGTGGCCGGGATCCAGTTCCCCTTCCAGGAGGCCAAAGAGTCGAATGTCAACACTGGGGCATCAGATCTCATGTACTGACCAGGGCTTTTGTTTGCTTGTGTGGCCACTGGCTGGGCCACCCCCACCCCCACCCCACTCTAGTGACACTGAGCCTCGGCTATTGGCATGTCTCAATGGGAGACTTGGGGCCATAGCTCCTTGGTGCCCATGTGCTGTTGTAAGGTCCAAGCAAATGTGACCGTCCTAAGCCACTTCTTTTCCCCTTCCCATGACAAGCTGTCAGTCCTTCAGACGACAACCGGAGAAGTGTCCCTGGCCACCTCTGTTAGGGACTTCTGTTTTGAATCTTCGAGGGGAGGGGTCTTGTTTCTCTTTCCATCGTGTCATTAATTCGTGATATCTCGTTAGGTTGTGGGCCAATTAAAGGCCAGGATTTCACTCGGTTGTAGAAAAGCAGAAACAGATACCCAAGAATTGGCAGTCCCTCCCGTGGCAGTCCGAAGTTTTATCAATGAAGGGGGACTGTTAAACAGTATGTGACGATTGATTGACCAGAATAGGTACCGTGTGTTTAGCCTTTCATTAGTGCCCCCAAAATGTATTGAAAGACCACAACTGTACAACTTAAATAGAGCAGTTTCTCTATCCCTTGTGCTTCATATTGGTTTTTACTTACATATTTAGAAATCCTAGAGGTCATGTCGCTTAATTGTTTATTCAGATTATATATTCAGAATCATGTGATTTGCCAATTTGAATGATTTTAATGATGATCATTCCTAATACAACATTTATTTTATGAAATGTGTAGAGCTATTTAGATTTGTTGTAGATTTATATTCTGTTGGTTTAAGTCTGACATGCTGACCACACGCATGTGCGAGCGTTGCAAAATAAATTTCAACATAGGTTATTCAATTATTGCACCCACTGCTCACGCGCGCCTGCATTGCCAAGGGATAAAATAGAAGTCAGTTCTATTTGTGACACCGATCGCAGTGCAAGTCCTGCCTCTCCCATCTCCTCATTGGTTTATAGAAGCAGATACCCACGTGCCATCTCCTCATTGGTTATACCCACGTGGGTGATTGAAAGATGAGCTGAGTTCGGTCGGTCGTCGTGTTAACTATGAGATGCCAATCGCCATATAAAGTCCAAATAAGAAAAAGCCTGGAAGGAGGAGAGATGACTAGAAACAATTCGGTTGACCGTTTTATGTGTGGATTAATTGTCGGAGTAGAGGACCTTGTGCGTTTCAGGTAAAATAACAACTCAACGTTTATATCCCAGGACAAATTAGCTAACAACAGCAAGCTAGCTAAATAGGACAAATTAGCAAGCATAAATAATAATAAATAATTGCCATAAATGTTTAATGCTTTTCGACCTGTCCCCTAATTAATATAATTGGTTTGATATTTTAACCTGCGGAGTTCCTCTGTCCAGTGTCTTGTGTTATTTTTCCCATCTTAATCTTTTCTTTTTATTGGCCAGTCTGAGATATGGCTTTTTCTTTGCAACTCTGCCTAGAAAGCCAGCATCCCAGTCGCCTCTTCACTGTTGACGTTGAGACTGGTGTTTTGCGGGTACAATTTAATGAAGCTGCCAGTTGAGGACTTTCGAGGCGTCTGTTTCTCAAACTAGACACACTAATGTACTTGTCCTCTTGCACAGTTGTCCACCGAGGCCTCCCACTCTTTCTATTCTGGTTAGAACCAGTTTGTGCTGGTCTGTGAAGGGAGTAGTACACAGCGTTGTACGAGATCTTCAGTTTCTTGGCAATTTCTCGCATTCATTTATCAGAACAAGAATATACTGCATTTCAGGAGAAAGGTCTTTGTTTCTGGCTATTTTGAGCCTGTAATCGAACCTACAAATGCTGATGCTCAACTAGTCTAAATTAGGGCAGTTTTATTGCTTCTTTAATCAGGACACAGTTTATCTGTGCTAACATAATTGCAAAAGGGTTTTCTAATGATCAGTTAGCTAATCCAAGTTTATCATTTTAAAAGGCTAACACAACGTGCCATTGGAACACAGGAGTGATGGTTGCTGATAATGGACCTCTGTACGCCTATGTAGATATTCCATTAAATCAGCCGTTTCCAGCTACAAGTCATTTACAACATTAACAATGTCTGCACTGTATTTCTGATCAATTTGATGTTATTTTAATGGACAAAAAAAAACAATCTTTCAAAAACAAGGACATTTCTAAGTGACCCCAAACTTTTGAACGGTAGTGTACGTATTACCTCAATTACCTCGACTAACCTATACCCCCGCACATTGACTATTTTTTTACACCTTTTCTTAACTGCATTGTTGGTTAAGGGCCTGTAAGTAAGCATTTCACTGTAAGGTGGTAAATTAAATTGATTGGACATGATTTGGAAAGGCACACACCTGTCCATATAAAGTCCCACAGTTAACAGTGCATGTCAGAGCAAAAAACAAGCCATGAGGTCGAAGGAAATGTATGTACAGCTCCGAGACAGGATTGTGTCGAGGCGCAGATCTGGGGAAGGGTACCAAAAAATTGGGTAAAGTCCATAAGAACACAGTGGCCTCCATCAATCTTAAATGGAAGAAGTTTGGAACCACCAAGACTCTTCCTAGAGCTGGCTGCCGGGCCTAACTGAGCAACCAAGATGCTGATGGTCACTGTGACAGAGCTCATCTGTGGAGATGGGAGAACCTTCCAGAAGGACAACCATCTCTGCAGGACTCCAACAATCAGGTATTTTTGGTAGTGGCCAGACGGAATCTATTGTGTGTAGATTGATGAAGGAAAAAACACAATCCATTTTAGAATAAGGCTGTAACATAACAAAACGTGGAAAAAGTCAAGGGGTCTGAATTAGCGGTCGACCGATTTTATGATTTTTCAACACCAATACCAATTATTGGTGGACCAAAAAAAGCCGATACCGATTAATCGGCCGATTTTATATTTGTAATAATTACAATTACAACAATACTGAATGAACCCTTTTATTTTAACTTAATACATAAATAAAATCTATTTAGTCTCAAATAAATAATGAAACATGTTCAATTTGGTTTAAATGATGCAAAAACACAGTGTTGGAGAAGAAAGTCAAAGTGCAATATGTGTCATGTAAAAAAGCTAACGTTTTAAGTTCCTTGCTCAGAACATGAGAACATATGAATGCTGGTGGTTCAATATTCCCAGTTCTTCAATATTCACAGTTAAGAAGTTTTAGGTTGTAGTTATTATAGGAATTATGACGCGTCGACTATTTCTCTCTCTACCATTTGTATTTCATATACCTTTGACTATTTGATGTTCTTATAGGCACTTTAGTATTCCCATCGCAATCACGGGAGTTGATAGGCTTGAAGTCATAAACAGCACTGTCCTTCAAGCATTGCTAAGAGCTGCTGGCAAATGCAGGAAAGTGCTGTTTGAATGAATGCTTACGAGCCTGCTGCTGCCTACCACCGCTCAGTCAGACTGCTCTATCAAATGTCAAATCATAGATTTAATTATAATATAATAAACACAGAAATACCAGCCTTTGGTCATTAATATGGTCAAATGCGGAAACTATCATTTCGAAAACAAAACTTTATTATTTCGGTGAAATACGGAACCGTTCCGTATTTTGTCGAACGGGTGGCAACCCTAAGTCTAAATATTGCTGTTACATTGCACAACCTTCAATGTTATGTCAGAATTATGTAAAATTCTGGCAAATTAATTACGGGTTTGTTAGGAAGAAACACAGTTTGCAACGAGCCAGGCGGCCCAAACTGCTGCATATACCCTGACTCTGCTTGTTCTGAACGCAAGAGAAGTGACACAATTTCCCTAGTTAATATTGCCTGCTAACATGCATTTATTTTAACTAAATATGCAGGTTTAAAAATATATACTTCTGTGTATTGATTTTAAGAAAGGCATTGATGTTCATGGTTAGGTACATTTGTGCAACGAATGTGAGAGACGCAGACTCGGTCTCAACCTTTAAGTCTTTACTGAAGACTCATCTCTTCAGTGGGTCATATGATTGAGTGTGGTCAAGGTTTGGCTTTTTCAAGAGAGGCTTTATTACTGCCACTTTTAGTGAGCTTGGTACACATCCGGTGGATAGAGAGCCGTTTATTATGTTCAACATAGGTGCAAGCACAGGAAGCAGCTCTTTCAGTAGTTTAGTTGGAATAGGGTCCAGTATGCAGCTTGAAGGTTTAGAGGCCATGATTATTTTCATCATTGTGTCAAGAGATATAGTACTAAAACACTTAAGTGACTCTCTTGATCCTAGGTCCTGGCAGAGTTGTGCAGACTCAGGACAGCTGAGCTTTGGAGGAATACGCAGATTTAAAGAGGAGTCCGTAATTTGCTTTCTAATGATCATGATCTTTTCCTCAAAGAAGTTCATGAATTTATTACTGCTGAAGTGAAAGCCATCCTCACTTGCGGGAATGCTGCTTTTTAGTGAGCTTTGCGACAGTATCAAAAATACATTTCGGATTGTTCTTATTTTCCTCAATTAAGTTGGAAAAATAGGATGATCGAGCAAGCAGTGAGTGTTGCATTTGTATTTTTGTTCAGTATAAAACAAAACACTTCAATGTTTCAAGTGGAAGTATAACACCGTACAGGTCCTGGTCAGCTTTCAAAGATTCCACACGGACTGTTTTCAAAGCATGTTTAATTGTCTAATTTAGCACAATTGTTTTATTGGGTTACAAACTGATCCATGTGCTGTAAGGGATGAGGCATATATTTTCCTTGTTGCATTCACAGGTGCTTTGATGACAATGACTCGTCACACAGGGGTACTCCTATAGATCATGTGTAATAATGTTTAACATGTTCTGCAGCTGCAGAACTCCAGTGGCTGGTCAGTTCGTTCACTTAGAGGGGGGTGGTGACAGAGAAGTCTAACGTTTCCTTTTATACCCTTGGCGATCCTGTTGTGCTGAATGAATTTGAAAGATATAAGGGCATTATTATCACTTCTGGCTCGGTGAAAGATATCACTGTATATAGTGTCCCACTGTGGTGCTGCCTACAACATTCCACTCCACTGTTGTGACATGTACACCCCCTTCCTCCCTGTCATCATCCTGGCTCTCCCCTGATGAACACAGCAGGACTGTCTCTTCACGTTGGACCCTAGACTGGCACTGGTCAGAACGTCACACAGGGGCATCGAGCCATCCACGGAGACGCGTACAGACATGAAGTGGCTGTGGACACGGAGGGGGTCACCTGAGAGAAAGGGGATAGAGAGATTCATAGAAAGACTGACACGTGATCATAGGTTCTGTTTTGTAGAGAATGATGGGCTTACCAAGTTGGCAAGATCGGACAAAAAAAGCCACTGGCAAACTACTAGAATCATGCACTGAGCTGAGCTCAATCATATTTGAACAATTAATCATAAATCAATGTGATTGAAGTATGGAGCTCACCTGGGTACACCAGGGTAGTCTCCCCCAAACTTCCCAGCCGAGGTGAGGTGGAAGCCCTGGCGAGCTCCAGTACCCTCTAAGAGAAAATATAGTGCCGTCAGTGCCAGTGTTACGCACGCCTCTTTGAAGAGGGAACGCAACACCCTGCTACAACTCCACGTGAAGTGAAAGAGGTATGGGACTGTAGGTGTGAGAAAGGACGACAAAAGGCTGAATTGACCGTTTACTAGGACTTTATTCCTTTACACGGTAATATGGGGAAAAGGGGCTGGACGGAACCAAAGCAAAGGAAGTAAATATCAAAGTTCCCCCTCTCCTGCCTACCCACTACTTAACTATCTTAGCACCACCTGGTGCCCTAACCAAAATACAGGGGGTGGTCCGCCCAGGTCTTACCTAGTGTGCCTAGACAGTGAATGTACTACGGGTATATGTATGCCCGCGGGCCTCTTGCCTATGCACTCCCAAAGTGCCTTCCCCTTCCCCCCTGGGAACAAATGAAGCAGAATATCAAACAATACTCAAACAAACTAATAAACAAAGGACATCAAATAAACTCTAGCTGAGCAACAATCTCACACGGAACATACCAACTGCTCCCAGCAACAACTAACACAGTACATACCAACGCTTTCTGATAAACAACCAACACTATATCACAATCAAATTCTCCAGCAATGATCTCAGCCTGCCTATGATCTCTCTCTCCAATCATGTCTCTCCTGAACAACAGAAGACTGGCTTTTATAGCTTCAGAAGGCATTGTTAATTGGAGATAGCTGCGTCTTGACAAGGGGGCGGGGTCAGCTCTCCAATTATCAATTGGGGCCGACCAATCAGCTGCTTGGGGAGAATTTCAGGAAGCCATCTCCTGAAACACACACACTCAAATACAAACTACAACACAGAAACTGGGGAACGTAACACGCCCACCACAAAAATTGCAAACATACAGTTTGTAATTACAAAAACCAACGCATCCCCAGTTAGTAAACCCGTGATAGAGCGTCAGCAACCACATTCGCCGAGCCTTTCACATAAGCTATCTGTACATTATATCCTTGTACAATCAGAGCCCACCGCATAAGGCGGGGGTTCTGATTGTACATTTGTTTAAAGAACACCAATGGATTATGGTCCGTGAAGACCATTACAGGCAAGGCACTGGATCCCACATATACTTCAAAGAACTGTAAGGCTAGCAATAAAGCCAGCGTCTCTTGTTCAATTGTGGAGTACCTTGACTGACACGAGTTGAACTTACGGGAGAAGAAACTGACGGGCCGATCCACTCCGTCTTCATCTTCCTGTAAGAGAACCGCACCCACCCCCACTATACTAGCGTCAACCTCCAACTTAAAAGGTTTGTCAAAGTTGGGGGCGGCAAGCACTGGGGCACTACAAAGTAGCGCTTTAGCGGACTCAAAAGCATAGTTACAGTCCTTGGACCACCTAAATGGTACCTTGGGACTAAGCAGAGATGAAAGGGGAGCTACTACCGTCGAGATATTCTTACAGAATGTACGATAGTACCCTWCCATCCCYAGGAATCTGCRCAACTGGCGTCGAGTCGTGGGAGCAGGAAAAGCAACAATTGCCTCCACCTTGCCAGATACTGGGCGCACTTGACCTCGTCCCACTTGTTTCCCTAAGTAAGTCACCGTAGCCTTCCCAAATTCACACTTGGATTGTTGCTTTCTTCACTCGCATCCTCTTTGGACAGTTTTCCCTTTCTTTGGCGAATCCATCGGACTGTGACATACCCGACCATGGGATACTTTTGGGGTCGATATTGAATTAAATGTTCATGCACTGAACTGTCGCATACACCGGGTGGTGTCCACATGAGTTCTGATCTGGATGCGTATTGGCACATGCTGAAAAGCACAATCATCTAATGATTCCTTGGGTTGAAGCAGCTATTTGGAACAGTAAAATCAAGAGAAATGACACGACAGTCAAACACACAAACATCCCTAAAATATTGAGCATGTGTGATGTGCAGTGAAAGTGTGGGAGAGCTCTGGCATTTCCTCGTGGGTGGGAACAATGGCAAGGAAGAACTGTGATTGAATTGGGTCAAGAGCATTGCCAATCAAGTGATATCACACAAACTATTCAACATTTTTGGGGGGTGACGATTAATGAAATTAGCAACCTTTTATTGGAACCATGAAGAAGAACTGTTTTGGCGGAATACATTTAATAAAATGTTGTTATTGCATCTCAATGAACTGAAACGAGTTCATTCAACTTAAAGTAAATACCGACAATTAATAGCTGTTGAAACCTTTAAGTGTTTATTAGGTATCATCAATGGATTTAATAACCTGTACATACAACAATGCATTCGGAAAGTATTCAGACCCCTTCAGTTTACACATTGTTACGTTACAGCCTTATTCTAAAATTCTAAATTCCCTCCCTCAATGTACATATAATAGCCCATAATGACAGAAAACAGATTTTTTAAATTTTAGCAAATTTATCAAAATAAAACATAGCTTATTTGCATAAGTATTCAGACCCTTTGCTATGACTCAAAATATTAGGCCAGGTGCATCCTGTTGTTTCCACTGATCATCCTCGACTTTTCAAGAACTTGATTGGAGTCCACCTGTGGTAAAGTCGATTGGACATGATTTGGAAAGGCACACACCTGTCTATAGAAAGGTCACACAGTTGACAGTGCATGTCAGAGCAAAAACCAAGCCATGAGGTTGAAGGAATTGTCTGTAGAGCTCCGAGACAGGATTGTGTCGAGACACAGATCTGGGGAAGTGTACCAAAAAATGTCTGCAGCATTGAATGTCCCCAAGAACACAGTGGCCTCCATCATTCTTAAATGGAAGAAGTTTGGAACCACCAAGACAATTCCTAGAGATGGCCGCCCGGCCAAACTGAGCTATCGGGGAGAAGGACCTTGGTCAGGGAGGTGACCAAGAACCCGATGATCACTTTGACAGAGCTCCAGAGTTCCTCTGTGGGGATGGGAAAACCTTCCAGAAGGACAAGTGGCTTCTGTCTGGTGGCCTCTCCTCAGTAAAAGGCACATGACAGTTTGCCAAAAGGCACCTAAAGGACTCTCAGACCATGAGAAACTAGATTCTCTGGTCTGATGAAACCAAGTATCTTTGGCCTGAATGCCAAGAATCACATCTGGAGGAAACCAGGCACTGCTCATCAAACACTAAGGTGAAGCATGGTGGTGGCAGCATCATGCTGTGGGGATGTTTTTCAGCGTCAGGGATTGGGAGATTAGTCAGGATCGAGGGAAAGATGAACTGAGCAAAGAGAGATCCCTGATGAAAACCTGCTCCAGAGCACTCAGGACATCAGACTGGGGGCGAAGGTTCACCTTCCAACAGGACAACAACCCTAAGCAAGACAATGCAGGAGTTGAGTGGCCCAGCCAGAGCCCAGACTTGAACCCAATCGAACATTTCTGGAGAGACCTGAAAATAGCTGTGCAGACGCTCCCCATCTAACCTGACAGAGCTTGAGAGTGTTTGCAGAGAAGAACGGAAGAAACTCCCAAAATACAGGTGTGCTAAGCTTGTAGCGTCATACCCAAGAGAAGACTCGGGGCTGTAATCGATGCCAAAAGTGTTTCAACAAAGAACTGAGTAAAGGGTCTGAATACTTATGTAAATGTGGTTATATTTTTTCTATACATTTACAAAAATGTCAAACCTGTTTTTGCTTTGTCATTATRGGGTATTGTGTGTAGATTGAGGGGGTGTCCATTATAGATAGCTTTGGGTGTGCTTTTGATCATATGGCACGGATGTTGTGTTTTCATGAACAAATTAAATATTTTCTTTTATACTACTAGTTGAAGATCCTCAAGCTCTTTCATGAGTTGAGCCTCCTTTTCCATCTTTTCAAGCTAAAAGAGAAACGACAAGGGACAAAAATAAAACAAATTTTTAGCAACAATTCTTTATTTTCAAGTTGAATACACAGATGTATAAACTGGATATTTATTGAATGTGTGCGTGACAGTCGTTTGCCAGAATAATACCTGGTTCTTTTGAATGGGTTTCCCAGTTGCTTGCAGCGCTTTCAGCTCGTCTATAGCTTTCAGTTTCTAGGGGTCAGTTTGAAATTAACAGAATTAACGTACAAGCCAAGCCATTCTCAACACCAAGGGCAACACTTGACGTGAAACGTACTCAAGGCTCATTTGTCTACGGTATGCTTGTGATAAATCCTTTTCATAGCAGTGGAAATTAAAAGGTCAATTACATTATGAAGTAAAACCTGCTTCCCCAAAGACGTATATTGAATCTGTAAAAATACTGTAAGGTAAATTTGGAAGAAACACAAACCGCTTACTACAGGTACTTCAGCCACCAACTGATACAGTTACTACTGACTATTAAACAGTGACCATATTGTTTCACCTTCTTTACGTTCTTGATCTTCTTGTCCGTCTCTGGGTCGCCACAGGAGAGTTCAGGCTGAGCACTGCTGGCTGGAGAGGGATCTGACTGGGGCTCAAGGGCATCTGAGTTTATCTCCTACACAAGCAGAAAACACAACTTGTTCAAACCCTAGAAGGCTTTAAAACGTCACAAAAATCACACACGGCTTGACCGCTTACCTAACCACCTCCCACCCCCCCATCTGATAACTTAGACAAGAGCAATTCTCCACTTCAGTCATACATTCCAGCACACGAGGAGAAGATCGTGCAAAGCATCTTTACCTGTTTGGCTGCTTTCTTTGCCTCTCGTTTTTTCTGGTTCTTCAGAGCCGTCTTGGACAGCTGCTTGTCCCCGGTGGCGCCAGGCCTCATGTTCTGTGGAGGCTCCTCTTCATGCTGACAGAGAAAAGAGTGGATATTTGCGGACCTTTTTCATCACTATTAGGTCTTCCTCCTCAGGGGTGGATTTAATACAATACAACTTTATTTGGCCCTTTAAAAGGATAGTTCACCCAAATTCTATATTGGTTTGCTTACTCTGTAAGCAGTCTATGGATAAGGTAAGACAGCAATCCATGCTTTGGTTTGTTTACCTGGTCACTGTCTCCAAATGCTAACTTTTCAGCATTTACAGCACAAAACCAATGCTTGGTATCACTAATATTAACATTTTATGTCCAAATCCTCCCAAAGTGTCTAAAATCGATTGTGGACTTCAATAAAGTTACTTAAAATATGATTTGGACATGAAACAAGAAATATGCTCATTTGAATTTGAGGAACTCTTTAAATGCTCATTTTTGTTTTACAATTGAATGCCTACTGAAAACAACCAAGATCTGACCCCTGGCCCTCCTCTACTCACTAGTTTGGAGCTGGCTGTGACTGGTTTATTCCGTAGGGCAGGAGGGCGGTAGGCCTGAGCTGGCTTGGCCTCTGTGCTGCCCAGCTCGCTGGGTGCTGCCTGGTACTTCACCGGCCTCTCAGGGAACGTCCCGTCTGGGAAGGGCTGCCACACAGTCTCCCAGAGCTCTGTGCCCGTCGGCGTGTCCTGCTTGTACAGAACCGTGCCGGTGTAATGCCAGATCTTGTAGCCGTTGCTGACACGTAGCCGGGGGGCACAGGTCGACGTGACGACGTGTTCACCGTCCGGGCACCAGGCAAAGTGGGTGGAGTCGGGCGCCTGGGGCTTGGACACCTGCTTCCACTTCTTGACATCCCACACCTCCATCTGGCCCCGCAGGTTCCCGAAGCCGGCCAAGACCAGGATGTGGCCCTGGGGGCTGTAGTAGACGGCATTGCGGGGACCCGTGCCGAAGTCGAAGACAGGGTCGCACTTGAGGTTGTAGACAGTAGCCTTGGCGGGCATGAAGCCATAGACCACGCAGAACTCTGTGGAGCTTGGGCTCCATGCCACATCGTAGATGGGCCCGTTCTTCTCTGTTCACAACACAGATAGATACCATACGTTTATGAACCACAGAGCATCAGCTAAATTCATTTAAAATGAATCCTGGGTGTAAGCAGCGAGGCTTCGGGAGAGGCTCGAGCTGCTCAGTGTACAATTGCGCTCTGGTTCTATTTTTTTAAGAATGACGCGCTTCTCACGCCCGAGAACACTTGATAATGTGGCTCGCGCACACGCCGGCAAAAGCTACAAGTCCAGTGTAACAGGCTGACTACACCGTTCGCATCACGTGCAATGCAAAAATAAATTTAGAAATCGATATTATTAAATTATTGCATCTACTGCTCGCGCGCGCCAACGAGCATCTGCGTTGCCAAGGGCTAAAATAGAAGTCGGTTTTATTTGTTACGCAGATCACGCCGCAAGTCCTGCCTCTACCATCTCCTCATTGGTTTATAGAAGCAGATAGCCAATGAGGAGATGGCACGTGGGTATACCCACATGGGTGACTGAAAGACAAACGAGGTCAGTGGCGGTAATGCACTTAATTTATGAAAGTTGCCAATCGCAATATAAAGTCAAGAGAAGAAAAAGCCTGGAAGGAGGAGAGATGACTAATAACGATTCGGTTGACCATTTTGTGTGTGGATTAATTGGCGGAGTAGAGGACCTTGTGTATTTCAGGTAAAATAACAACTCAATGTTTATATCCCAGGACAAATTAGCTAGCAACAGCAAGGTAGCTAAACAGTACAAATTAGCTAGCAAGAGCAAGCTAGCTAGCTAAATTGCAATAAATGTTTAATGCTTTTCGACCTGCCCCCAAATTAATGTAATTGGTTCAGTTTGTTCTGATATTTTAACATGTGTGTCGTGATCGCGTTTAGTGTGGGGGGACAAAATACATTTATGCATGATGGCGCACGCGCCGGTTTGGGTTCCGTGTTACAGATAAAAACATACCGAATGACTATCGCGCCAGTGTAGCTCCACTGGTATTTTACATATCTTTGCCTTCAGACGTACAAATAAGTAAAGTGGAGTAAAAACACACTGTATAAAAATTATGCAGACTCACGTAGCTGCACCGCAGAAGTCTCCCCGTTGGTGGCCAAGTAGTGTAAAGTCTGTTCTCCGTAGTATGAGGCCCCCGTTTTATCCACCTCTACGCTGGCCTGCACCAGAACCGCAGTGGCTGATTGAAAAAAAGAATAATAAAGCCGTCATGGCATTCATCTTCTACAACAGCAAACTATTAGGATAACGCAAACCACACATTCTCCATAACATTTACTTAACATAATTCTATTATAAACGTTGACCAACCTTTTTTGTTCCACAGCATGGTCACCCTGTCGGCCTTGAAGAAGCTCTTGTTGGCCAGAGCACAGGTCGGGCCACCAAAGTTAGGGTACTGGTATAGCCGGACAAACGAGGGGGCACCTTTGCTCCCAGGGACATAAACAGCCACCTTCAGCAGAAACACAGTGGCAAATGTCAATACCCTCTTCTACAGTCAGCTAACCAAACAGATGTATGAATTGTTAAGTTTATCGGCAGGAAACAAGATGAAACAGAGGCATACTTTACTAGGCTGACTTCCCGGGGATAGCACAAACTCGGACACCTTCTGTAAGTGAAGCTTATTGGCAATGGTGTCTGGAAAAAGAAACAATTAACTAATACAAATATTGTTACTTTTATAATAGAAAGTGCACAAGCGCTACCTAGTGCTCTCAATAAATGCTCGGTTCTGTGTGTCACATCAGTATGGAGCTGCCATCATGGCTAGTTATCCATTGTTAAGGAGATCTCTTGACCTCAATGGGAATTCCTGGTTGAATAAACGTTCAATAAATAAAATCTATGTGGACAAGAACGGGGAAAATAAAGATACTTACTAAAATCGTTGTTCTCAAAAAAGTGAAGTTCATTGTTAACACTCCTGACCGCAATCTTCTCGTCATCTGACCAGCTTGGACACCTGTACACATTGACAAGACAAAAACAATCTGTTCAGAAAATAAAGGTCATGATGCAAACATATAACTAAAAACTATCATCATTTTCAGTTTCTATTCAAAGCAGTGAGGGGTGATAATGATAAAGTGGTGGCAGACATTATCTAGCCTTCCCAAGTGCATCATCTGTGTAACAGAGATGGTTCATTGAATCACACTCACATGATTGGTAATCTAGGGAACAACTCTTGGACACACATAGGGAACAACTCCTGGACACACACACAGGGAACAACTTTGTCATCATGGCGCAGACAGAGATGCTCGCTTCAGGTCTTTAGGAAACTATGCAGTAATATCTTTTTTTTTTATGTATTATTTCTTACATTGAAAATCTCAAGTGTTATTACATACAGCCGTGAAGAACTACTGGATATAAAAGCGACGTCAACTTACCAACATTACGACCAGGAATACGACTTTCCCGAAGCGGATCCTTTGTTCAGACCTCCACCCTGGACATGGGATCTTATCCCAGAGGCCAACCCAAAACAACGCGGTCACCGCAGGAGGCAGACGGAGCGGCCTACTCGTCAGACTTAGAAGGCGAGCACACCATCCACTGCTTCCGAGCATATTACTCGCCAATGTCCAATCTCTAGATAACAAGGTGGACGAAATTAGGGCACGAGTTGCCTTCCAGAGGCATCAGAGATTGTAACATTCTCTGTTTCATGGAAACATGGCTCACTTGGGATATGTTGTCAGTCGGTACAGCCACCTGGTTTCTTCACGCATCGCGCCGACAAACAAACATCTCTCTGGTAAGAAGAAGGGCGGGGGTGTATGCCTTATGATTAACGACTCATGGTGTAATCATAACAAAAAACAGGAACTCAAGTCCTTTTGTTCACCTGATCTAGAATTCCTTACAATCAAATGCCGACCGCATTATCTACCAAGAGAATTCTCTTCGATTATAGTTACAGCCGTATATCCCCCCCAAGCAGATACCTCGACGGCCCTGAAAGAACTTCACTGGACTCTATGTAAACTGGAAACCATATATCCGGAGGTTGCATTTATTGTATCTGGGGATTATAACAAAGCTAATCTGAGAATAAGGCTTTCTAAATTCTGTCAGCATATGGAATGCGCGACACGAGCTGGTAACATTCTGGATCATTGCTACTCTAACTTCCGCGATGCATACAAAGCCCTCCCGCGCCCTCCCTTCGACAAACCAGACCAAGACTCCATTTTGTTGCTCCCAGCCTATAGACAGAAAATAAAACAGGAAATGCCCGTGCTCAGGTCTATCCAATGCTGATCTGACCAATCGGATTCCACGCTTCAAGATTGCTTCGATCACGTGGACTGGGATATTTTTCCGGGTAGCCTCAGACAACAACATTGACGTATATGCTGACTCGGTGAGCGAGTTTATTAGCAAGTGCATTGGTGATGTTGTACCCACTGTGACTATTGAAACCTTCCCTAACCAGAAACCGTGGATTGAAATGAAAGCGGAACTGAAAGCGCGAACCACCGCTTTTAATCATGGAAAGGCAACTGGAAACATGACCGAATACAAACAGTGTAGCTATTCCCTCTGCAAGACAATCAAACAAGTGAAGCGTCAGTATAGAGACAAAGTAGAGTCGCAATTCAACAGCTCAAACACGAGATGTTTGTGGCAGGGTCTACAGTCAATCACGGATTACAAAAAGAAAACTAGCCCCGTCGCGGACATCAACGTCTTGCTCCCAGACAAATTAAACAACTTCTTTGCTCGCT
This sequence comes from Salvelinus sp. IW2-2015, assembly GCF_002910315.2. Taxonomy (NCBI): domain Eukaryota; kingdom Metazoa; phylum Chordata; class Actinopteri; order Salmoniformes; family Salmonidae; genus Salvelinus; species Salvelinus sp. IW2-2015. Next base: position 134,987 of record NW_019942675.1, read on the forward strand.
TTGAGGACAATTCAGTGCCACTGACACGGGCCGCTACCAAAGCCTGTGAGCTCTCCTTCACCGTGGCCAACGTGAGAGAAACATTTGAACGCGTTAACCCTCGCAAGGCTGCCGGAACAGACGGCATCCCTAGCCGCGTCCTCAGGGCATGCGCAGACCAGCTGGCTGGTGTGTTTACGTACATATTCAATCAATCCCTATCCCAGTCTGCTGTGCCCACATGCTTCAAGATGGCCACCATTGTTCCTGTTCCCAAGAAAGCTACGGTAACTGAACTAAATTACTATCGCCCCGTAGCACTCACTTCTGTCATCATGAAGTGCTTTGTCATCATGAAGTGCTTTGAGAGACTAGACAAGAATCATATCACCTCCACCCTACCTGATACCCTAGACCCACTCCAATTTGCTTACTGCCCCAATAGGTCCACAGACGACGCAATCACACTGCCCTGTCCTATCTGGACAAGAGGAATACCAACGTAAGAATTCTGTTTATTGACTACACCTCAACATTTAACACCATAGTACCCTCCAAACTTGTCATTAAGCTCGATACCCTGTGTCTCGACCCCGCCCTGTACAATTGGGTCCTGGACTTTCTGACGGGCCGCCCCGAGGTGGTAAGGGTAGGAAACAACATCTCCACCCGTTGGGTCCGTTCTCAGCCCTCTCCTGTACTCCCTGTTCACCCATGACTGCGTGGCCATGCACACCTCCAACTCAATCATAAAGTTTGCAGACGACACTACAGTGGTCGGCTTGATTACCAACAACAACGAGACGGCCTACAGGGAAGAGGTTAGGGCCCTCGGAATGTGATGTCCGGAAAATAACCTCTCACTCAATTTCAACAAAACAAAGGATGAGGTCGTGGACTTCAGGAAACAGCAGTGGAAGCATCCCCCCATCCACATCAACGGGACAGTAGTGGAGGAGGTGGAAAGTTAAGTTCCTCGGCGTACACATCATGGACAAACTGAAATGGTCCAGCCACACAGACAGCGTGGTGAAGAAGGCGCAACAGCACCTGAAGGCTGAAGAAATTTGGCTTATCTTCTAAAACACTCAAACTTTTACAGATGCACAATCGAGAGCATCCTGTCAGAATGTATCACCGCCTGGTACGGCAACTGCTCCACCCATAACCGTAAGGCTCTCCAGAGGGTAGTGCGGTCAGCACGACGCATCACCGGGGGCAAACCATCTGCCCTCCAGAACACCTACAGCACCCGATGTCACAGGAAGGCCAAAAAGATCATCAAGGACAACAACCACCCGAGCCACTGCCTGTTCACCCCGCTATCGTCCAGAAGGCGAGGTCAGTACAGGTGCATCAAAGCCGGGACAGATGCTGTTTTTCAGTCTCTCTATCTCAAGGCCATCACTAACAGAGTGGCTGCTGCCAACATACAGACTCAAATCTCTGGTCACTTTAATAACTGTATTTAATAAAAGGTATCACTAGTCACTTTAAATAACGACACTTTAATAATGTCTACATATCCTACAATTCTCATCTCATATGTACATACTGTATTCTATACCATCTACTGCACCGTGTCTATGCCGCACGGCCATCGCTCATCCATATGTACATATTCCTATTCATACCTTTACATTTGTGTGTATTAAGGCAGTTCTGGGGATTTTGTTAGATGACTTGTTAGATATTACTGCATTGTTGGAACTAGAAGCACCAGCATTTCGCTACACTTGCATTCACATCTGCTAACCCTGTGTATGTGACCAATACAATTTGATTTGATAACCTTGTCCAAGACTCGGGCCTAGGCATTAGCTTAGCGGGCACACAGGAGACCCAGGTTCTAATTCAGTCATATTGTGATGGGCAACACATACTCATTTAGTTATTTACCCTTATTTTACCAGGTAAGTTGACTGAGAACATATTCTCTTTTACAGCAATGACCTGGGGAAGAGTTGCAGGGGGAAGGAAAGGAGATGAATGAGCCAATTGGAAGCTGGGGATGATTGAAAGGGGCCAGGTTGGGATTTTAACCAAGACACCACGGTTAACACCACGGTTAACATCACGGTTAACATCACGGTTAACATCCAGTGGAACCACGGTTCCACTGGATATCATAAGGTGAATGCACCAATTTGTAAGTCGCTCTGGATAAGAGCGTCTGCTAAATGACTTAAATGTAAATGTACTTTTATGATATAGGTGCCATGGAATCTTTAGTGACCACATAGTCAAGACATCTGTTTGAATGTCCCATCTGGAAGACGGCACCTTACGCAGGGCAATGTCCCCTTCACTGTCCCGGGGTATTGGAATCTCCTTAGACCAGAGGGAAGAGTGCCCCCTACTGGACCTTCAACACCACTTCCAGCAGCATCTGATTTCCCATCCAGGGACCGAACAGGACCAACCCTACTTAGCTTCAGAGGCCAGCAGGGTGTTATGTTGCTGGCTAATCCTCGGTATTTCCTCAGGTGGACAAACACACAATAATAGACAACGGTGCAAACTCACCATCCCTGTACCTTCTTATGGTAGAGAGCCTTGAGGCAGGTCCCAGTTTGCAAATCCCACAGCTGCAAGTTGGCATCTCCCTGTGGGTTTTCTTGTGTCTCTGACAATAGAAAGGGAAAATACCATTACATGACCTATTGTAAAGATAAGTGCTAGTGCAGCACAACCAACCACAAACCATAAATGGACATGACATTTAAATTATATCTAGTTTAAAACAATACATTTAGACTCCCGGCTTGTGTGCCTGCTTAAGGGTTCTACACACTATGCAAACAGTGACATACAGTCTGTTAAAAAAATCCAGCTGGACAAAAATCCAGTGAAACGAAAGTACATAGAACTACTGTATGTAGAAAGTGATGCTCCGTCGCTCCATTTGCGTAGTGTGTAGAGCCCTTTAGTCATTAGTCAATAGATTCCAGAAAAAGGCTAAGGAGCACAATATCAAGAGTCAGTGCTTTCCCATTTTCATCATCTAATCAAACCTCGTGTTAGAATTTGTATTGCATTTCAATGTAGTTATGTAAACTTACTGCTATAAACCTGCCATGTAGCCAGTACAGTGTTCAGCGGAGAGAACCCCAACATTGCAGTCTTTGGAAGGTCAAATGACCTGACTTGTGAGCCATCTGCAACCTTCACAACAGTGACCCTGACAAACAAAACATGGGCATAAACAACTACTGTGATCAGACCAGTCTCTCAATGCATGCAAAAGATTCCAATGACTGAAGAGGTAGTCTACATGACTAATGTCACTCACACTACAGCATGCAAGGGTTTTATACTACTTCTGCTTACTGATACATAGGGCTCGGGGCAAAAGTGGTGTAATATATAGGGAATAGGGTGCCATTTGGGATGCAGATGTAGCTTTTCTTACTTCTCTCCATTGCACCATGCAAACAATGTCCCATCCTTGCTGAAAGCAACATATCTACTTTGCCGAGGGTCTCTGAAAATGAAAAGTTTAATCAATAAAATTGCATTTGCAACACATGCACAGTGATTGATTTGGCTAACAATGTAACATTATGTTAAGTCTGATAGAACGGGAATGACCTTTGAAAATCTGCATGCTTCTCGCAGTTTGGTGGTCCACGGAGCAGCACTGTCCCGTCAGATCCCCGGACTGTGAACACAATAACAGCAGCACTTAGCTATTACATCAGTGATTTTAGACTATGTAAGATTAAAGAATTAGCTACATTATCATCAGCAGGAGGTACATCTGATTGGAACGGAACTGTGCTTGCAAGATATAATACTACAGTGATGGGCTTGTATGTTACAGCATCTGGCGAAAATGTTTAGAAAGCATTTGGCAAGCGTGTAACATTACTCGGACAAGAGCAGGTCACAATCGACTTGAAAGTAAGGAAATGATTCAACATTCCAAATCGTATGACAGTTAAGAGTGGCCGTGGCGTATATTCTACAACCCACGTTAACATCTAAAACAATACGTAAACAACAAATAAAGAATTTACTCTTCAATGAAATAACCCACCTGCTAAGAGAGGTGTGGGGGGCGCCATGATGTACCGGAAAGAGAATAATCCGCAAAAGGAAATGCCAAAGTCTCAAGAAAAAAGGGGCGTGTCATTGGAACGTTGGCCACATCATCAGAAAATGTGTGACTAATCACTTTTTTCCCCATAATAAATTCACTCCTACATTGAATGTTGTTTACTAACAAATACATGTTGATCTATAAAAATAAAATAAAAAATTAATCGCTTTTAGCCATGTTGTATTCTTTCGATGGACCGAAACAACATTTGTGGAATGACACGACCAAGGAATTGCCCTTCCTGTGTGGGAGTGGTCTACTTTGTGTGTACGTAGCCAAACTCTAGACACGCTGCCCGGTGGATGCAGATTTCACTGAAGGACCAATGAAATGGTCGAAATTGAGTCAAATCCATTACGCCCGAACTCCAGCATTCACTCATCACTAAACGGCGACCGAGCTCTGGAAATTAGCCTATTGTCTACATTTGACAGCTACAACTTCATAAGTAATCGATAGCTAAAAGGCTACAATAAGCTTAAACAATGGTGGCAAAACAGAGAATACGCACGGCCAACGAGAAACACAGCAAAAACATCACGCTGAGAGGAAATGTGGCCAAATCCACGGCAAGTTTTGAGATACACTCAATCAATAGTCAGTGAAGTCTTCTAGATGCATTTCTATTTTGCTTGAAAATAATAGCCTAGCTACTTGTTTGAATGGATTCAAAATATCTAAAAGTTTACTTTAACATTTTGATGTATCTTGATGTTGGTTTCTGATCTATTTCTGCAGAGAAATCCAGGTGATGACAAGGTGGCAGTGGGACCATGGCTTCTGGCGTTATTCATCTTTGTCGTCTGCGGATCAGGTAAATGCATATGTACAGTGTACACGAATTTTTATTTTCCAATGATGTATACAAACACATGTTATACATTATTGGTTTATTCCCCCGTGTTTAAGAACATTTTAAATGTCTCGAGGCCAAAGTCTCATAATAAACCAATTTGTGTTAGAGCGGCTAATAGTACGTGATTCAGGTTAAGAGTACGCTGTTCATAGACGCTATAACTACCTTTAGCGCCTATTGATGAAGTTATCTTCTTCTGCTTGGTCTGAACTAGCCCAATATGTACACTCAATGAGCTTACCGTTACTCCTTCAGGTCCAAGGACCTTGTGCTATTTTCAGAGGTAGACTGGCTATAGCAGTCAAAAAAGACATACTCTAAACTTGAATCGATTCTCAATTGCGATTATGGTTATAGAAACATAAAGCCTTTACTTTCATACCGCATCAAAATCATTTCACAAATGCAAAATTACATAACACTGTTTTAAACCACCTTTATCACAGTTGCAGCCGACAGTATTTTTCAGTGACAACATGTTTCTGGCGGCCTTCATCCTTTACACACAGGTATTCAGAGCATGCTATAGATCACTCATTAGCACAGGTGGTCCCTTTGTCTTCTGTAAACACCTGCTGTAACATGGAGATATGGCTTTGTGAGAATACTAACCCTACAAAACATGTATATCAAGTTTTGTTTATTGGAGAGAGAAAAAATTGCTGATATGAAAGATAAGGTCCTCATGCTTCCAAAACCTTAACACAAGCGTTTCGTGTTAATGTTCAGACTGAGCGTCTGGGCTCTTAACAAAACTCCCCCATACAGAAGACTCCTTCATCATTCCAGAACTGAGAGTCGTGATCAAGGGCTAGGTCTAAACATGAACATGCATGGCTTGTGGTACAGTTTTGGAAACATCAGTGAGAAATAACTTTAAAAAAAAATATATATAATAATTTACTACACATCTTTTTATAGGGTTTTGGTTAGTGTTCCCACACGGCCTTGCCAGAAGATACCGACCCTACCATTACGCTTATTTACACTGAGCTGAACTGAGGTCAGATTGCAGTCATAGTTAATAGTAATAATTGACGGTGCCGGAGGAGATGGCTGCCGTTTTACAGGCTCCTAACCAATTGTGCTATTTAGTGTTTTTTGACATTTGTAACTTATTTTGTACATAATGTTTCTGTCACTGTCTCGTATGACCGAAAATAGCTTCTGGATATCAGAACAGGGATTATTCTCCTCGTACTGGACAAAGATTTTTTTATTTAACGAGTCGGAGGTAAAGTTCCAAATCCCGTCATTCGCATTAAGAAGAGACAGAGATATAGGGGTTGTACGTCGGGGTGCCTTGTAAGAATCTGAAACCGAGTGGGTAATCTGCTTCTACCATCAGTCCTATTAGCCAACTTGCAATCATTGGTTAATAAACTGGATGAGCTCTGATCAAGACTATCCTACCAACGGGACATGGTACTCCCTGTACACTCATAACTGCATGACTCCAACACCATCATTAAGTTTGCAGACGACACAAAAGTGGTAGTCCTGTTCACCGACAACGATGAGACAGCCTATAGGGAGGAGGTCAGAGACCTGGCCGTGTGGTGCCAGGATAACAACCTCTCCCTCAATGTGATCAAGGCAAAGGAGATGATCGTGGACTACAGGAAAAGAAGGGCTGAGCACACCCCCATTCTCATCGACAGGGCTGTAGTGTAGCATGTTGTGGACCAAGGAACTTGAAGCTCTCATCACCAACAAACTATCAACACACCAAGACAGTCGTGAAGAGGGCACGATGACGCCTATCCCCCTTCAGGAGACTGATCAAATTTGGCATGGGTCCTCGGATCCTCAAAGTTCTACAGCTGCACCATCGAGAGCATTCTGACTGGTTGCACCACTAGTTGGTATGGCAACTGCTCGGCCTCCAACCACAAGGCACTACAGAGGGTAGTGCGTATGCCCCAGTACATCACCGAGGCCAAGCTTTCTGCCATCCATGACCTCTATACCAGGCGGTGTCAGAGGAAGGCCCTAAAAATTGTAAAGACTTCAGCCACCCTAGTCATAGACTGTTCTCCCTGCTACCGCACGGCAAGCGGTACTGGAGCGCCAAGTCTTGGTCCAAAAGGTTTCTTAACAGCTTCTACTCCCAAGCCATAAGACTCCTGAACAGCTAATCAAATGGCTACCCAGACTATTTTCATTGTCCCCCCTCCCTTTTTTAAAATTTTTTTTACACTGCTGCTACTCTCTGTTTATTATCTATGCATAGTAATTTTACCTCTACCTACATGTACATATTACCTCGACTAACCTGTTCCCCCACACATTGGCTCGAGACCGGTACCCCCTGTATATAGCCTTGTTACTGTAATTTTATTGTTGCTATTGAATTATTTTTCTATTTTTTATTTTTTTTATTTTGTATTTATTGTTTACTTCAGTTTATTTAGTAAATATTTTCTTAAGACTTAATTTTTTCTGAACTGCATTGTTGGTTAAGGGCTTGTAAAGTAAGCATTTCACTGTAAGGTTTATTATACCTGTTGTATTCGGCGCATGTGACAAATACAATTTTTTTTATGGCAATTGCGTTCCGACCTCAGTGCAGCTCAGTGTAAACGAGTGTAACGGTAGGGTCGGTATCTCCTAGCAACCACACCTCCATTATCTCCATGTTACAGTGCGTGTTTGCGGAAGACAACGGCGACCACCTGCGCTAATTAGCTCAAAAGCATGCTTCAAATACCTGTGTGTAACCAGAAACATGTTGTCACTGAAAAATACTGTTGGCTGTAACTACGATAAATCTGGATAACATAATGTACATTAAGTGTATAATTTGCATTTGTGAAATTATTTTGATGTGATATGAAAGTAAAGGGCTTCATGTTTCTAGAACCGTATTGCAATTGAGAATTGATTAACGTTTAGATGGAGTATGTGGCTGTTTTGGCTGCCAGAGCCAGTCTACATCTGAAAATACAATAAGATCCTTGGATATGAAAAGGCGCTGCGTGGTCAATCTGACGTCTGCATTGGCCGTGCAGCATTTATGGTGATACGGCCTCTGCAGAAGTCTGGGCATTCATACTTCTTGCTCTTCGCGGAGCATCGCAGGCAGAGCTGTTGTCAAGGAAGTGAGTTTGTGTTTATACAGGACCTATCGTCAACGAATCATCTGAATGTGGAGCTATATGGAGCCTTCCGCATTGTTACACAATTTGGGAGGCGCATGGCGATGCGTACAGAGCTCAATTTGGCCTCTGCATGCCTGTATGCTGTACAGTAACACAATAGCTAGTAGGCTACTGCGAATAGGAGCACAATTCATTTTTCAGATTCATCACAATCTAATCAGTAACCCTGTGCTATTTGATAGAAGAAGTAATAGCCTCTGTATTAAAATGCTCAATGTAAAGATAAGATGGGCTTGTGTTTGCGGCGTAATACTATCACAAATGTTTATTTCCCTTCCACAAGTGGGATAAATGAATCAGTAAATCAGGAGTACATAAACCTCAGTTTCTGTAATGTGATTGAGGGCCCTATTTAACCCCCCCCCCCCCCCCCCCCCAAACTTATCGAATGCTTAATAGTGTCCTCTGATATTTTGTTTCAGCAATCTTCCAGATCATTCAAAGCATTCGAATGGGAATGTAATATCAGGAGCCCTACCGTCATCACCTGTTTCCAGCATTCCTCTACACATCAAGTGGTTTCATGGTCCCTCACAAGATCAAAGATGATCAACTACCATCTGTCCATTCCTTTTTTCCTATTTCTCTTTTCCCCTTTTTGGCATTGCCAAACGGGGAAAGCACACCCWTGTCATCTTTGCCTTACATAACTGAAGAAAAAAGATTGGAAAATGATTGAAGGATTTTGTTTCAGGGAACTACATGGGTATTTGTACAGTGATGACTGCTGTATGTGTTGATTGATGTGCCAAAACCAAATGGTATGAATGTCTGATATTCTCCTGTGGTATAAATTCCAGAACACAAGACCAGCGTGACTTAATTCTAGAACTAAACTCTTAACTCTTCTTGGTTGTACATGGACAGTATCTTATACCCTTCATATTATAATGAATATTATGTGACGCCTTTTTCGTATTTCCAGTCATTTCTTCAGTCAACGAAACTAAATGGTCTTTTGAATCAGAAGATTTTCGCTACGATAATGACATTCACTATTTCTGCCTAAACAAACCTCTAAAACAAATTTTAAAAAGGTGTATCCTTGTTTGACATGTTATTTTCTTGAGCGGCTGCATGTCGAATAACATTTTAGTGGTTCATGCACTTCAAATGTTTTATGAAAAGGAACATAAACATACAACTATAAGAGAGATTGGAAAACCACTTTGCACTGCTTATATTGTACTGTATTAGAACTAGGCAACTAGCTAGTTAATTAGCCAACTAAGCTTGATGAATTATGATAGAAAATGAAACGTCTTTAGAATTGTTTTGTTGCACATAGTATCCACCAGATGGCAACACGTGCATGGTTAACTGATGAGTTGAGTTATGTCATTTCCTACTGTAGGGTTGTAGTTCCGACAAGCTGTCAATCAAACTTTGTGTCAATCGATTGTTTTCTGGTACTCTGTCTTTGAAAGCAACTTAATCAGAACCACACGTCTGACTTTTGATGGAAACTTTGCGGGCTTGGACATCAAACCCGGAAGAGAACTAATAAGTGAGACTAGCTGCGTTTACACAGACAGGTTAGTAGCTAACGCTTAGGCTACCTAGCTAAGTTAGCTAACAGTTGTTTGAGCCAGCCAGCAGTATGCATTTTTCCCTTGCCGAAAATAGGAAATGGCCTAATTTCACAACCTTTTGAGAAAGTGTGGAGCTGAAATCGTAGCTAAAACTAATCATTGACTCTGGCAGCTAACGTTAGCTAGCTAGATATTGATACATCTGTCATCATTCCTGCCTGTGTCACACGTCAGAGAATCACCAGTGTCAATCTCACCCGCGTGATTGCATTTTTGGGAGTTGTCCCCCAGATAGATTCGTTCATTGACTCTTTATGTTATTCTTTTAATTGACATTCTGACTAAATACAATGGGCAATTGTTGTGACTGCCTAGTATAAAATAACATTTCCACGTAGTTGAGTGGCCTAGAAATCTCGACCCCCTTCTTGATCCTTTGTATACAGTAAGGGCTACATACAGTAAATGCGTATCTGGTGAAATCACCAAATGACATCAAGAAGTTGTAGCTAATTGTGAAAGTTGCAAAGAAAAAGTATTGTAAACGTGCATAACAGCCCCATCCAGTGGTTAAGATTAAAAGCCAGAGCACAGCTTTTTCAGATAAAAGAAAAAATCTCCATCCATATCGAAGTGCGACCATGGAAGCACACAGTTGTCACCGACTGCCTGGAAAAACATCAAGAAAGAGGAGAAGGGATGAAATCAACGGAGAGATGGAGGGAGAGCAGGCCGTCAAGGTCCGACGATCCACAGTGGTGAGTGACGCCCGTTTACATCATATATGTATATGATATATTGGCCATATACCACAAACCCTAGAGGTGCCTTATTGCTATTATAAACTGGTTACCAACGTAATTAGAGCTGTACAAATAAATGTTTTGTCATACCCGTGGTATAAGGTCTCATATACCAATCAGCATTCAGGGCTCCAACCACCCAGTTTATAATTCATTTTATACAATGGGTGGGTATAATCCTGAATGCTGATTGGTTAAAACCGCATTCCAGCCGGTGTCTATTCCGCAAGTTACCACCATCTAAATCTATTACCTTAAAATACCTATTTTCTCTGTTCAATCTGCGCAATCCACTGTCTCATCAGCCCAGCCAAGCAATTTATAAACTTGATCTCCACTATAAAAACTATCAAGATGTTAGCTCACATTTCTTTTAGACTAACATTTAGTTTTCAACAGTGGAGATTCGTATTAACCTTGTCTGTCTGTCTCTCCCAACATTTGCAACATTGTTTCAATGTTCAAATTTCGATCTCCAGCTGTCCCATAGTAATGAACTGTCGGGATGAGACAGACAGGAAGGCAGTGTTTCTCAGCCAGTCGAATTCATAAATCAGCTGACCTAATTTTTATGGATATACAGTGGGGAGAACAAGTATTTGAACACTGCCGATTTTGCAGGTTTTCCTACTTACAAAGCATGTAGAGGTCTGTAATTTTTATCATAGGTACACTTCAAAAATCCAGAGAATCACATTGTATGATTTTTAAGTAATTAATTTGCATTTTATTGCATGACATAAGTATTTGATACATCAGAAAAGCAGAACCTAATATTTATATATTATATATGTGTATATATATATTTATATATATGTGTAATAATGACAATTATGACTATATATACACACACACACACACACACACAGTTGAAGTCGGAAGTTTACATACACTTAGGTTGAGTCATTAAAACTCGTTTTTCAACCACTCCACAAATTTCTTGTTAACAAACTATAGTTTTGGCAAGTCGGTTAGGACATCTGCTTTGTGCATGACACAAGTCATTTTTCCAACAATTGTTTACAGACAGATTATTTCACTTATAACTCACTGTATCACAATTCCAGTGGGTCAGAAGTTTACATACATTAAGTTGACTGTGCGTTAAAGTAACTTGGAAAATTCCAGAAAATGATGTCATGGCTTTAGAAGATTCTGATAGGCTAATTGACATCATTTGAGTCAATTGGAGGTGTACCTGTGGATGTATTTCAAGGCCTACCTTCAAATTCAGTGCCTCTTTGCTTGACATCATGGGAAAATCAAAAGAAATCAGCCAAGACCTCAGAAAAAATTGTAGACCTCCACAAGTCTGGTTCATCCTAGGGAGCAATTTCCGAACGACTGAAGGTACCACGTTTATCTGTACAAACAATAGTACGCAAGTATAAACACCATGGGACCACGCAGCCGCCATACCGCTCAGGAAGGAGACTCGTTCTGTCCCCTAGAGATGAATGTACTTTGGTGCGAAAAGTGCAAATCAATCCCAGAACAACAGCAAAGGGCCTTGTGAAGATGCTGGAGTAAACAGGTACGAAAGTATCTATATCCACAGTGAATCGAGTCCTATATCGACATAACCTGAAAGGCCACTCAGCAAGGAAGAAGCCACTTCTCCAAAACCGCCATAAAAAAGCCAGACTACAGTTTGCTACTGCACATGGGGACAAAGATCGTACTTTTTGGAGAATCGTCCTCTGTTCTGTTGTGTTCGGTCTGTTGAAAGAAAAATGGAACTGTTTGGCCATAATGACCATCGTTATGTTTGGAGGAAAAAGGGGGAGGCTTGAAAGCCGAAGAACACCATCCCAACCGTGAAGCACGGGGGTGGCAGCATCATGTTGTGGGGGTGCTTTGGTGCAGGAGGGACTGGCGCACTTCACAAAATAGATGGCATCATGAGTGAATATTATGTTGATATATTGAAGCAACATCTCAAGACATCAGTCAGGAAGTTAAATATTGGTCGCAAATGGGTCTTCCAAATGGACAATGATCCCAAGCATACTTCCAAAGTTGTGGCAAAATGGCTTAAGGACAACAAAGTCAAGGTATTGGAGTGGCCATCACAAAGCCCTGACCTCAATCCTATAGAAAATGTGTGGGCAGAACTGAAAAAGCGTGTGCAAGCAAGGAGGCCAACAAACCTGACAGAGTTACACCTGCTCTGTCAGGAGGAATGGGCCAAAATTCACCCAACTTATTGTGGGAAGCTTGTGGCTACCCGAAACATTTGACCCAAGTTAAACAATTTAAAGGCAATGCTACCAAATACTAATTGAGTGTATGTAAACTGCAGACCCACTGGGAATGTGATGAAAGAAATAATAACTGAAATAAATCTATGATTCTGACATTTCACATTCTTAAAATAAAGTGGTGATCCTAACTGACCTAAGGATTAAATGTCAGGATATGTGAAAAACTGAGTTTAAATGTATGTAAACTTCCGACTTCAACTGTGTGTGTGTGTGTGTACAGTGGGGCAAAAAAGTATTTAGTCAGCCACCAATTGTGCAAGTTCTCCCACTTAAAAAGATGAGAGAGGCCTGTAATTTTCATCATAGGTACACTTCAACTATGACAGACAAAATGAGAAAAAAAATCCAGAAAATCACATTGTAGGATTTTTAATGAATTTATTTGCAAATTATGGTGGAAAATAAGTATTTGGTCAATAACAAAAGTTTCTCAATACTTTGTTATATACCCTTTGTTGGCAATGACAGAGGTCAAACGTTTTCTGAAAGTCTACATTATTCTACAATGTAGAAAATAGTAAAAATAATAATAACCTGGAATGAGTAGGTGTGGTATTGTTTTGTTTGGTACTGTATATATATCCATACATATCGATGCCAGCTGATTCATGATTTTGACTGGCTGAGAAAAGGTGTCTGTCTCGTCCTAACTACTGACACGTTCATTACTATGGGACAGCTGGAGATCGAATTTCAAAAAAAACAATTTTTTGCAGGTGTCGGAGAGACAGACAACCAAGGTTTATACAAATCTCCACTGTTAAATCAAATGCTAGTCTAAACGAAATGGGAGATCATGTCTAGATGCTTTTTTATAGTGGATCAAGTTTATAAATTGCCTGGCTGGGTTGATGAGACAGTGGATTGCGCAGTCAGATGGAGCAGAACATATTAACATCATCGATTTAGCTAGTGGTAACTTGTGGAATAGACACCGTCTGGAATTTAGTTTTAACCAATCAGCATTCAGGATTAGACCCCCCCCGTTGTATAAACTGTAGCTAACGACCTCTGCACCTAATAATTAGAATAAAAAACAAATCACAATAAACTAAAACTGGAGGTAACAGTCAAAGTAGAATTGGCATAACAGAAAATGCATATTTTTTGGACATTCCCCGTTCAAATGAATGACATCCGGCATAACATAACAGAGTGCTTATGGTTAATGTGAATGGGACTTAAGAAGACTTTCACCCAAACACATTGACATACTGTGTGTGTGTGTGTGTGTGTGTGTGTGTGTTATAGGGTCTGACAGATCCAGCCCCATTTGCTGACCAGCTAGAACCAGTTACCGCTCCGTACGTGCGTGTCAGTATGGAGGAGGCATGCCAGGGCACCCCACGTAAGTTTCTCTCACTCATCCCTCCATTTTTCTAGCTCACCACAGCTAAACTAGGTTCATTAAGCCCCTTTGTGGAGGTGTCATAATACCCATAAAACCTAGCGGTCAAACAGGGAAATGGTTCCACCATTTTTCCCATTGGAAATTTTTAGAAACACTTCAAATAAGGACTGTGTTTTGTATAGGCTTACCCTGGCGTGACATTTTGAACACTATGTAAATCTCTCTTGGACAAAGTTACTTTTTATCCATATATTTGACGATATTGCCACTCCTTTTTGCCATAGCAGATAGGAGTGGCAATACTAGAAAGTGTGTGACCTCAGGCCTGGAGGGAAGCAAGTCATTCCGCTACCTAAGAATAGTAAAGCCCCCTTAACTGGCTCAAATAGTCGACCAATCAGCCTGTTACCATCCCTTAATAAACTTTTGGGAAAAATGGTGTTTGACCAGATACAATGCTATTTTACAGTAAACAAGTTGACAACAGACTTTCAGCACGCTTATAGGGAAGGACATTTAACAAGCACAGCACTTACACAAATGACTGATGATTGGCTGAGTGAAATTGATGATAAAAAGATTGGTGGCTGTTACACTTCAGTGCTGCTTTTGACAGTATCTATCATAGTCTGCTGCTGCAATAACATATGTGTTATGGCTTTACACCCCCTGCTACATTATTATAAAGAGTTACCTGTCTATCAGATCAGAGGGTGTTCTTTAATGGAAGCCTCCAACATAATCCAGGTAGAATCAGGAATTCCCCAGGGCAAATCATTCACTAAACTCTCAACTTCAACTAAATCTTGAAATTAATAATGTGGAAATTGAGCAAGTTGAGGTGACTAACCCTGGATTGTAAACTTTCATGGTCAAAACATATTGACACAACAGTAGCTAAGATGGGAAGAAGTCTGTCCATAATAAAGCGCTGCTCTGCATTCTTAACAGGCATATCAACAAGGCAGTTCCTACAGGCCCTAGTTTTGTTGCACCTGGACTAAAAGGTAATGTGGAATTTGACTGCCTTCATGACTCGTCGTGTGGTCAGGTGCCACAAAGAGGGACTGCAATTGGCTCATAACAGGGCAGCACGGCTGGCCCTTTGATGTACACAGAGAGCTAACATTAATAATATGTATGTCAATTCTCTCCTGGCTCAAAGTGGAAGAGAGATTGACTTCATCACTACTTGTATTTTTGAGAGGTATTGACATGTTGAATGCGCCGAGCTGTCTGTTTGAACTATTGGAACACAGCTTGAACTAGGGCTGTTGCGGTGAATGTATTACCGCCACACCGGCGGTCACGAGTCATGAAG
This sequence comes from Salvelinus sp. IW2-2015, assembly GCF_002910315.2. Lineage (NCBI taxonomy): Eukaryota > Metazoa > Chordata > Actinopteri > Salmoniformes > Salmonidae > Salvelinus > Salvelinus sp. IW2-2015. The sequence goes on from NW_019942675.1 coordinate 150,356, forward strand.
GCAGTCAAATTCCACATTACCTTTTAGTCACGGTAACTAGGCTACTCCGAGCTCTGCTGCTGGTCATTAGTAGTCTACCAAACTTGCTAACTGCCTGGTACTCAGCACCCTATTGTCCCTCTAATCACTCTGACATCAATGCAAATGTTTTTAAAATATAATCAAACACTTCATGAGAGCCCATGTGCTCATGTTGCGCAACATTTCTATAGGCTATGTAATTGCGGGAGAAAACAGAATGATAGCCTCTAATAAAAAGACAAGGATCCCATCAGCTTTCTATAGGCTAGGCCTACTATATTTATTTCTCAACTTTCCTAATATTAAGCACATTGCTTATAATTACAACAGGAGTATAGCCTACCTGGCTAGCATGAAAATAAACCACGGGGGAAAGCGTCCTCCATTCGCTATTTAAGTGTCAGGCGGTGGTTAACTGGTGCAGTGAATCAGGCTCAGGAGAGCAGAAATGAGTGTACATGGTATTTAATTCCACGACAGAACCAGTATACAGACAATACTCAAAGTGCGGAGAAATACCGGTCACTCGAAAATAACGGGTGTAAATACATAACCCGGCAAACATAACTAGCTGACAAGTACCGACATGAACGATCAATAAACACGCACACTAACATGTGGGAAACAGAGGGTTAAATAATGAACATGTAATTGGGGAATAGAAACCAGGTATGTAGAAAACAAAGACGAAACAAATGAGAAGTGGATCAGCGATGGCTAAAAGACCGGTGACGTCGACCACCGAACGCTTCCCGAACAAGAAGAGGGACCAACTTCGGCGGAAGTCGTGACATTAAGTGCATAGATGTGCATGTATTTTTTTCCTGCTGCCCCTGTTTTCGATACCATTCTAAATCAAAACAAATGTCACACATTATTTAGTATATGTAAAGACAAGATTAAATCAAGAATAGTCTGATGGGTGACAATATTAGCTTATCACTTGTGAATAATGCCCAGCATAAAAACAATGCCTTTTTGTGTGACTTTTTCTAATCATAGTCGCACACCTCATGTAGCCTAGCCTCTATGCCTACATATTTTGTATCTAAAGTGGCCAAATAACTTTTAAAATTAAGCACATTAATCCACTTTACAAGGGGTGTAGAGCCTAACTGGCATATATAAGCAGTGCGTAATTTTCACCATAAAAATGCACCTTTATAATAAAAGCATTACATGCATAATTGTATTTGCGGTCACTTTTGAGAATGGTGTTTTCCCGCTAATGGAACATTCACGCTTATAGCCTACTACTATGTGCACATTGCTGCGCTTATAATGTGAAGAAATAGCCTAATAGTTTATCAACATTTTAAGCTAAACGTTCTGATCTGTTGCGTCAGACACATTGCGTAAAAAAGTTTTTGGATGCTAGTGGTTGTAATTAATTTGGGATCTATAGCACAACTGTCCCAGACTATGTTTGGAATATTTATTTATTGCACAGAATAGAATAGGTAGACATTTGTACTATGTGGGATAGTAGATTGACATAGGCTAGTGCTTTTGCTGTTCGTTAGGCCTACTCATCTTGTTGGCTGGCGAAGTAAATGTGATCAGTTCTTCCAATATCTTCAATATGCCCCTCGGAATTGGACCAGGACGCGCGCAGTTGCGTCCCCAATGTGTCTGTCTTCACTTGTAGCCTGTGAGAAAGACCCGATCACATGACGGAGAGCCATGTGAGTGAGAGGCGCTTCGGATTGTGCAGCACACTCTGGGAGAAGGGCACAACGCAGCATTCTTCATACATGCAAAAGGCATGTTTTTTTTTAGGGTGCATTATGGCCACCAGGGGATATCGCCGTAAAATTTGAGGCATTATCAAGTGCTTGTCAAATTGTGAGTGAGAGAGAGACTATTGGAGTATGTACAGCCTGCGCAAAAAACAAAGCAGGGCTCATGCCTTTCAAGCAACTTTTTTCAAATCATCATTAGTCTCATCATGCAGCCTTACAATGTATTCAAAATCAATACATATAGACCAACATTTGTAGAACTATTAAAGTTAAATGAATAACTCTAAATTAAGCATATAGGAGTACCTGTTTCTTTGTTAACTGCTCAACACAGAATATTCCCTCATCGTTTTGGAGAAATATCTATTTTATTCAGCTTTGTTCACTTGTATTCTACATACTATAAAATAATGCCACAGAGTAATAAGCAAATATTTTCTGCTAAATGAACTAGTGTAGCCCACAGCCATTTGGCATAGCCAGATCAGGACCCAACATAAGGACAACTCAGAGTATGCTATTCTGTTCATCTGAAATAGACAACATTTTCTTCATATCATGCTTCTTTAGACCTGTCTAAAATAATGGATTTATTGTGAAGGTGTAGGCTATATTACATGGATTTATTAGACTTTTCTAAATGGTTTGAAGGCTGTGTGTGGAAGCCAGGAGTTGCTAAATGTGTTCATATTAATTAACGGTCAATTACCGTGAGACCAACAGTTATTTGCTTGACGATCACCGGCTGACGAAATTTCGTGACCGCCACAGCCCTGGCTCGGACGCAAATGCATACCCCCACAAGACGTGCTACCAGAGGTCTCTTCACAGTACCCAAGTCCAGAACAGACTATGGGAGGCGCACAGTACTACATATAGCCATGACTACATGGAACTTTATTCCACATCAAGTAATTCATGCAAGCAGTAAAACTTTATTTTTAAAAAACGATATAAAATACACCTTATGGGACAGTGAAGCAACACAAACAGGCATAGACACATGCATACACATACGATAACATACGCACTATACACACATGTAATCATGGATTGTTTGTTGTAGATATGTGGTATTAGAGTAGTGGCCTGAGGGAATACACTTAATGTGTTGTGAAATCTGTTGTGAATGTATTGTATTGTTTAAAATTGTTTTATATAACTGACTTAATTTTGCTGGACCCCAGGAAGAGTAGCAGCTAATGAGGATCCATAATAAATACACATTTACTCTGATTTGAAAATGGTAATAAGCATCAAGGTAGACATCATGCAAGACTCATCTCTAGCTGACACCTTTGCTAACAGGTATTGTTTCAATAAAAAATTAGCACAGACAGTTTACAGAATTGTCAATTTAAAGAAATCTATCCAATTTATTCTTTACAAAATGTAGCTAACATTAGATCCAGAGATTCTTACCTTTGCCCCGATTCGTCAGTCTAGTCCAGATCATCTTGACATTTGTAGTTATTTATGATAGCCACATTAGCCGCTAATTATCATTTCATTTTTGGAGGGTAAATACAGGCAAATATATTGATAAAAGTCACCTTGTTCTAGGGAGATTTACACGGTTATCAAAACGTCTCGCCAGGGTAAGCCTACATGAAACACAGCCCTTATTTTAATGGTGGAAAAACGATTGGAACCATTTCCTTGTTTGACCGCTAGGTTTTATGGGTATTATGACTCATACTCATATTTAGAGAAATATCAGAGCTCCCCCTGGCCCCAGCTAAAGTTTTGCACTTCTGAGTTGTGTTCATTTGGGCACACTGTAGCAGAATGTTTCAAAACTTTCCGCAATGAAAAGTTCTGTATTGGAAGTACGTGTTATGGAAGTTTTGGACCGTCCTATAGAAGGACCGTTTACTACTGCCTTGTGCCTAGTGAACACGACCCTGGTGTTAACATTCCATCTCTCTCTGTTTTTTCTCCTTTTTTTCTACTCACACCCTCACTCTCCCCATTTCGCTCTTTCAGAAGAGCGTCCGGTGCGGGTATATGCAGATGGGATCTTTGACATGTTCCATTCCGGCCACGCCCGAGCACTGATGCAAGCCAAGGGGCTCTTCCCAAACACCCATCTAATTGTTGGAGGTCAGGGTTGATAAGTATTGTATATTTTCTCTCTTGACCTCTTCATGACCAGAAGGGGCAAGGCATCTCTGAATGTCACTTTTGCCAAGTTATCCTCACTCCTATACATTCTGGTCAGTCACACTAAATTGATGAATGCCATAGTTAAACTGCGGTACCTAGAGTTTCCTGGATAGGTCACATGGCCAGGGCAACTCCTTGCCCTATTAATCCATGAGTCAGGGGGGTCAGTCAGGCTCTCTTGGGTCAACGATGTCTCATAGTGATATTTTTTAAGGTCTATGTCCCTAGAGTTGGAAAATGTGTGATAACAGTGCAGCATTTGTTAACTTATAACTATTTCATTCATCCCTCCATCCCATTAATTTTTCCCACAGGGATTGTACCCTTTGACAAACAATGTCAGTATACAAGTTATTGCTCACTTATACCCTTAAATCATATATAATTGGAAAGCTTCGATTCACAGCAATCCATCAGACTAATTCTAGGAATGTTGATTTCAACCGAGTTTTGACCTTTGTCCTCTAGGGAACATATCAGAATTACATGTATAAATGGCTTTATAAAGGACACCCTGATACATTTTAAGCTATGTTTGACAAGTGCTTCTAAAAGGTCATGAAATTATATTTCAAATGATATATAATATAACCAACTTTGAAAGCAAAGCTACAACTATTGTTTAAAATACCATATCACCCATATTGTGCCATTGGTATTAGAATGTTGGAAGCTTAGCCATAGAAATACATGTATTGGGACAGCTATGTTTTTGAATTGTAACTTTGGTTATAGAGGCACCAAATTGCACACACAAAGCTAGAACAGGGTTTGAAAAATATTTGTAGATGTGACATCACAGAATTCACGCATTAACCCCACAGAAGCCAATATGGCCGCCAAGCAACTCAATGGAGTCTTATTGGACAATTTTGCATGACTGTATGAAATGTAATTGTAGTATGCCCAACATTTTTCATAGTGATGTAGAATACACAGACACATAAGCCAGGTGTGCCAGATATACACTGAGTGTACAAAACTGTACTAAACATTCATGACGTACAATGTATTCGGAAAGTATTCGGACCCATTGACTTGTTGGTGGAGTGCTGCAGAGATGGTTGTCCTTCTGGAAAGTTCTCCCATCTCCACAGAATAACTATTTTATATTTTCGTTTCTTCAAAGTAGCCACCCTTTGCCTTGATGACAGCTTTGCACACTCTTGGCATTCACACTCAGACACTCTTAACGAATTCCGAGGTGCATATTGAAGATGTTAGAACTGTCCACAATTAGCCTACTTTTCATCAGCCAACAGGATGAGTAGGACTAACGAACAGCAAATGCACTAGCCTATGTCAATCTAACATCCCCATAGTAGAACAGTTGACCTATTCTATTGGTCAACTTGTCCTTCTGTGCAATAAACAAATATTCCAAACATACTCTAGGACAGTTGTGGGATGCGATAGATCCCAAATGAATACAACCACTCACATAAAAAAATAAACTTTTAAAAGCAATGAGGCTGATAGTTTATCAACATTTAAAGCTAAATGATTAGGCTATTTTCTTCACATTATAAGTGCAGCATTGCGCATACTGCATTAGGCTATAAGTGCAAATGTTCCAAAATGCAATCAATTAGCGGGAAAACACTGTTCTCTAAAGTGATGGCAAATTAGATTATGCGTCTAATGCTTTATTATAAAGGTGAATTTTTATGGTGAAAATGATCTTCCCCAAACTTGAAACTCACGCGCAGCCTAGGCTCTACACTGGTTATAAAGCGGATTAATGTGCTTAATTTTAAGAAGTAATTTGGTTATTTAGTTGTGATACAAACCTTATCAAAACATATGGGCTAGGATACATGAGGTGTGCGACTATGATTTGAAAAAATCGGAGGGAATATGGTTTGCTCCGTTTTGTGCCTTAATGCACTAGCTGGGCATCATTCACAAGTGATAATACATCCTTCAGAAGTGATAGGCCAATATGGTGACCCATCAGACTATTCTTAATTTGATCTTGTCTTTACATATACTAATTAATATATGTGTGAAATTAGTTTTGATTTTGAATGGGACCATTATCATGCACCTGTCTCAACAGGGGCAGGGGGAAAAAATACCTGCACTTAAATAGAGAATAGAGGACGCTTTTCCCATGGTTGACTTTCATACCAGCCAGGTTGGCTATGTTCCTGTCAATGTTCTTAATATTAGGAAAGTTGATAGATAACATTTTATAGGCCTGGCCTGTAGAAAGCTGATGGGATCATCTTTTTAATAGAGTCTCTGTTTTATCACACAATTGCTTAGCCTATAGAAATGTTGCGCAACATGAGCTCATGGGCTCTCATGAGTGCTGAGTACCAGGCAGTTAGCAAGTTTGGTAGGCTACTAATGACCATCAGCAGCATCAGAGCTTGGAGAAGCCTAATTACTGTGACTAAAACGGTCACGTGGAATTTGACTGCCTTCATGACTCGTGACCTCCGGTGTGGCGGTAATACTGTCACCGCAGCAGCCGTACCTTCAACAAAATCACAATGGTCCAAATTTTAGGGATCTGGCTCATGGATTGTATAATCCTTCTCTTACTGACCGATCAGATCTAGTGACCGTAGTCCCTGTGATCTCCCTTTCCTCAGTATGCAGTGACAACCTGACACACAACTTAAAAGGCTTCACCGTAATGAACGAGGACGAACGCTACGACACGGTCAGTCATTGTCGCTACGTTGACGAGATCGTACGGAACGCACCATGGACGCTCACGCCGGAGTTCCTGGCTGACCACAGGGTGAGTGAAAAATGTCGGAGGACAGGACTCGTCTGCACCGAAGAGTATAACTTTTCGCAAGATTTTTGCACTCTGTATTAGGGATGGCTAAAACTACTAGAGCTATTGGGTATGAAGGCTTTTGATACAGCCCTACTCGAAAACAGCTGATTCAGCTAAACAAGGAGGTCCTAATGAGTATAATCCTGTGTCTTAGAGAAGGACTGGAGTTAAAGCCTGCACACCAGTACAGTGCCTTCAGGAAGAATTTGCAAAAATGTCCCAAAATCGTGTTTTCACTTTGTCATCATGGGGTATTGTGTTGAAATAGATGAGATTATTGAATTTTTTTAATCCATTTTGAATTTTATCCATTCATACCCCTCGACTTATTCAAAATGTATAAAAATAAATAAAAAACACCCATTTCATACAATGCCCCATGATGACAAAGTTAAAACACAATTTTTGGGACATTTTTGCTAATATATAGAATTTTAAACACATATCTCATTTACATAAGTATTCACTCCCTTAAATCAATACCTTCGGCAGCGATTACAGCTGTAATCTCTAAGTGCTTTACACACCTGGATTGTACAGTATTTGCACGTTATTCTTTTAAAATTCTTCAAGCTCTGTCAAGTTGGTTGTTGATAATTGCTAGACGGCCATTTTCAAGTCTTGCCATATATTTTCAAGTCAATTTTAAGTCCACATTGTAACTAGGCCACTCGGGAACATTCAATGTCATATTGTTAAGCAACTCCAGTGTATATTTGTGTTTTTGGTTATTGTCCTGCTGAAAGTAGAATTTATCTCCCAGTGGCTGTTGGAAGTGAACCAGGTTTTCCTCTAGCCTGTCCCTGGCTCTATTCAGTTTCTTTTTAGCATAAAAAAACTCCCTAGTCCTTGCCATACTTGAAAATATGAAGAGTGGTACTCAGTGATTTGCCCTCAGGACATAAAGTTAATGTTAGTGCCTTATTGCAAACAAGTTTTTATTCTGTTCAGGCGTCCGTCTTTTTTCACTCTTGTCATTTAGGTTAGTATTGTGGAGTAATAACTACAGTACCATGTTGATCCATCCTCAGGAGAAAACTATCACAGCCATTAAACTCTGTAACTGTTTTAAAGTCACCATTGGCCTCATGGTGAAATCCCTGTAACTTATGTGATTTGTTAAGCTTATTTAGGCTTATTGACTCAAGATATTTCAGCTTTTCATTTTAAATTCATTTGTAAGAAATATATTTGAAATTCAGGCTTTAACACAACAAAATGTGAAAAAAGTCAAAGGGTGTGAATAATTTCTGAAGGCACTGTGGCTCTCCAGGAGGTGTGTTGGCCATCTGTCACTGTCATCAGTTCTGCTAACATTTTGTTTGTCTTACATTTGACAGATTGACTTTGTCGCCCATGACGATTACCCATATTCTTCGGCAGGAAGTGACGATGTTTATAAGCACATCAAAGCGGCAGGTGGGTATAGTCGCAACATTTAGTAAAGGCTGCACCGGCAAGACTTAGGCACAGTCCAGAAACAGCCCCTAGGAACTTGCAGTTGAAAGCATCAGATAGGTGTAAGCAGTATGGTGAATGTTCTACTAAGCCTATCAGAAGGCTAGGTGGAGCAACCGCCATATTTCTTATACCTATCAATTCCTTGTATGTTTAGAGGAAGTGCCAAGGGTGTGCAGGGGCTAGGTTAGGGGCTGCTTCTGGGCAGCGGCTGACATTGATGCCAGTGTGGCTTTGCTGCATTGGGTTTAGCCGACTTCTCCCTTCACCTTCAGGCATGTTCGCACCCACACAGCGGACAGAAGGCATCTCCACTTCTGACATCATCACCCGTATTGTCCGCGACTACGACGTGTACGCACGCAGAAACCTGCAGAGAGGCTACACTGCCAAAGAGCTTAATGTCAGCTTCATCAATGTGAGTTATTCACCTTTTCTAGCAATGTAGTCAACTTCAAGGATGTATACATTTTAGACCATTGAAATGGATATCCCAATGGTTCGTTCGTGTGTCAATGTCTTTCCAACTTTTCTTTTGAAAGACAAAAATGTCCCACTGAAGCTTGCATTCTAAAACAAGTGTAGAAAAACACACTGACTTTGACTTTAGTTCTATTTATTTTTCATTTGCAGTACATCAAACTTGCATTACTTCAACTGTATTCATAATTGGAGGAACTTGCTGTTAGAGAGGTGAGCCAGAAACCAGAGGGTTGCCAGTTCCAAATCCCTGGTCTGGCGGGAAGTGAGCGGAGGGTTGCTGAAATCAAATATTAGATGCCATTGCCTGGCGTTGTGCCCTTGAGCAAGGCACTTAACTCTCCACAACAACTGCTCCACGGCCGCCATAGTATAGCAACCCCCAGCTCCAACCTTGTTTGTCTTTTGGAGGGGTTGGGATAAAGCAGAAGTCAAATCCGTTGGATGATGAATAAAGTGATCGTAATCACCATGACCCCTTCTTCCTTGTCAGTCAAAGTCTCTAAGTTTGATATTTCAGGCCAAAAATAACATAGTTTCACTAAACAGTACATTTTGGGGCCAGAAATGTACACCATAGCCAAATACATTTAAACTGAGTTTTTCACAATTCCTGACGTTTAATCCTAGTAAAAATTCCCTGTCTTAGGTCAGTTAGGATCACCACTTTATTCTAAGAATGTGAAATGTCAGAATAATAGTAGAGAGAAGGATTTATTTCAGCTTTTATTTATTTTATCATATTCCCAGTGGGTCAGAAGTTTACATCCACTCAATTAGTATTTGGTAGCGTTGCCTTTAAATTGTTTAACTTGGGTCAAACGTTTCTGGTATCCTTCCACAATCTTCCCACAATAAGTTGGGTGAATTTTGGCCCATTCCTCCTGACAGAGCTGGTGTAACTGAGTCAGGTTTGTTGGCCTCCTTGCTCGCACACGTTTTTTCAGTTCTGCCTACAAATGTTCTATAGGATTGAGGTCAAGGCTTTGTGATGGCCACTCCAATACCTTGACTTTGTTGTCCTTAAGCCATTTTTCCACAACTTTGGAAGTATGCTTGGGGCCATTGTCCATTTGGAAGACCCATTTGTGACCAAGCTTTAACTTCCTGACTGATGTCTTGAGATTTTGCTTCAATATATCTACATAATTTTCCTGCCTCATGATGCCATCTATTTTGTGAAGTGCACCAGTCCCTCCTGCAGTAAAGCACCCCCACAACATGATGCTGCCACCCCCGTGCTTCACGGTTGGGATGGTGTTCTTCGGCTTGCAAGCCGCCCCCTTTTTTCTTCAAACATAACGATGGTCATTATGACCAAACAGTTCTATTTTTGTTTCATCAGACTAGAGGACATTTCTCCAAAAAGTATGATCTTTATCCCCATGTGCAGTTGCTAACCGTAGTCTGGCTTTTTTATGGCGGTTTTGTAGCAGTGGCTTCTTCCATGCTGAGCGGCCTTTCAGGTTATGTCGTGGACTCGTTTTACTGTGTATATAGATACTTTTGTACCCGTTTCCTCCAGCATCTTCACATGGTCCTTTGCTGTTGTTCTGGGATTGATTTGCACTTATCGCACTAAAGTATGTTAATCTCTAGGAGACAGAACGCGTCTCCTTCCTGAGCGGTATAACGGCTGCGTGGTCCCATGGTGTACTATTGTTTGTACAGATGAACGTGGTACCTTCAGGCGTTTGGAAATTGCTCCCAAGGATGAACCAGACTTGTGGAGGTCTAAAAAATGTTTTCTGAGGTCTTCGCGGATTTCTTTTGATTTACCCATGTGATGCAAAGAAGCACTGAGTTTGAAGGTAGGCCTTGAAATACATCCACAGGTACACCTCCAATTGACTCAAATGATGTCAATTAGCCTATCAGAAGCTTCTAAAGCCATGACATCATTTTCTGGAATTTTCCAAGCTGTTTAAAGGCACAGTCAACTTAGTGTATATAAACTTCTGACCCACTGGAATTGTGATACAGTGATTTATAAGTGATATAATCTGTCTGTAAACAATTGTTATAAAAATTACTTGTGTCATGCACAAAGTAGATGTCCTAACCGACTTGCCAAAACTATAGTTTGTTAACAAGAAGTTTGTGGACTGGTTGAAAAACGAGTTTTAATGTCTCCAACCTAAGTGTATGTAAACTTCCGACTTCAACTGTATCTACAGGAATATAACAATAAAAAAAATCTTCAGAAAAGCCTAATTTTACCTCTGGCATTACTTTTGAATAAAGTTAGACTATAGCCTTGTTCGAATACTCTGAAAATACATCCGCCTTTCATTCCTTTATTTTGTGATTTGTCATTGATCTGTAGTGTACCTCACTCACCTTATATCATTTGTTACCTCAAAGAAAGGGAGGAACGAATTAAGGAGGCATTTATTAAGTATTCAAACAGGGCCTCAGAGTAAGCACGATCAGTTTAGCCTTTTAGATCATAATGAATAAGATCATATGGACAGTTGGGGACCTGATCCTAGATCAGCTTTGTGGTTACGGACCTTGGTGTGCATCTCAACATTGCCCCCTATCTGTCCAGGAGAAGAAGTACCACCTGCAGGAGCGTGTGGACAAAGTGAAGAAGAGGGTGAAGGATGTGGAGGAGCGATCCAAGGAGTTTGTGCAGAAGGTGGAGACAAAGAGCATCGACCTGATCCAGAAGTGGGAAGAGAAGTCCCGAGAGTTCATCGCCAACTTCCTTCAAATGTTTGGGCCAGAGGGAGCACTGGTGAGTGTCACTACATGCGTCCGTGGACTCTTAAAGGACAGTTATGTTGAGTGTGTTTCATTTGGTGATCTCATGAAGGAAACACACAATGGTATCTCTTAAAGTGTGCATTTCCAGCTGTCAGGTTTACATCTAAATCTTGTGAAACGTATGTGATTAAACATGAAACTATTTGTGAAAAGATGTAATGTGATGTTAACCTTCTAAACGAGAGCATGTATTTTCATATAAAGATTAACTACATTTACATTACATTTAAGTCATTTAGCAGACGCTCTTATCCAGAGCGACTTACAAATTGGTGCATTCACCTTATGATATCCAGTGGAACAACCACTTTACAATAGTGCATCTAACTCTTTTAAGGGGGGGGGGGGGTTAGAAGGATTACTTTATCCTATCCTAGGTATTCCTTAAAGAGGTGGGGTTTCAGGTGTCTCCGGAAGGTGGTGATTGACTCCGCTGACCTGGCGTCGTGAGGGAGTTTGTTCCACCATTGGGGTGCCAGAGCAGCGAACAGTTGCTCTGGCACTAGTCAGTGGCACTAGTCAGTGGCCACACCCCCGTGAGCCCAGACATTACATTAGGTGTCATGGAACCACCCTTTTCAACTGAAACGTATAAAAACCACTCCTGATTAAATTCACACCAGACCATGCAAACCCCGGTGTAAGCTAAGGTTGCAAATGGTTGAATTTATGAGACCCAAAACATGCCGGGTGACGCTGGTGTGTGAAGTGGTTTAAACTACAACTCTACCAAAAGGACAAGACTATACCACGTGGATCATTGGCTACATGGCTGGAAATGGTTCAACTCTGAGACTATCGATCCCTACAGAATAACAGCAAATCTTAGACGTTTAATTACTATTCTGCAGCTAGAAATTACGTAAACCTAGGACGAGAATACAGACAACCGCCGATGTATATATTCTATGAGAATATTTCTGAATGGTACTCTGAAGTATCCATTCCAATCACCTACAACCCTTAAAGACTGTAATGAAAGTTTACCAGAGACTCTGATGAACCCTACAGGACGATCAAGGATTTCAACAGAGAAAACAACAACGACATATGGGCGTAAATATATATAAATTGCAATTATTCTCGAATGAGTGGCCGTTCATGTGCAAAGGATTAGCATTTCAATTAATACAATTATAGACTGTGTAATGAATCCATGTGTCTTTCCCGCTCTTTCTCAGTCTACCAAGCTGTCATATCGGCTTAGCCCACTAGGGACTTTTCTATCATTGTTAGTAACCAATATCTACTGTTTGTTATTTATTTCTGTGATTATATTGGGACGCAGGATCAGTCTTACGATATCTTTCTCTCTTTCATTTCTTCTCTTCTCCCTCTATAGAAGCACATGCTAAAGGAGGGGAAGGGGCGGATGCTGCAAGCCATAAGCCCCAGGCAGAGCCCCAACGGCAGCCCGACCAGAGAGCGCTCGCCCTCTCCGCTGCCCTCCTTCCGTCTGCCCTTCTTCACCAAGACCTCCCCTCCCTCCTCGCCCCACCACCTCAGCGGAGCAGACAGCATATGCGAGGACGACGATTAGGAGCCTCCCTCCATTCCTTTCTCTCCCTGTGGCTGAGATGGTGCAGGGCAGGGTTTAGGGTAAATACCATTTCAATTCAGTCAATTGATTGAATTGAAATGGAATTGACCCCAGCCCAAGTGGCTCACGAGGAATTGATTATTCACATGCGCTTGAATTAGGATGCCATATTGCGTTTTTTTTCCTATCCCGCTCACATTACTGGTTCTCTTTACCAGGCCTCCAGTGTCAGTCAGGGCCTTTGTCATGTTTAGGGTGTTGGAAACCACGACACCACGACACAATAGCATAGGAAGTTTCATCATAACTCTCTGTAAAACGGCTGTTCTTTGGGGTCATAGTGTTGTTGTTATACACAAAATAGATTTTCAAATGTTTCATTTTATGATGTATAAAAATGAATTAATGAACATGGGAAGGTGTCAGCCAATACGGGCGTGAGTGATGGGACACTCATTCGCTCATAAATGTTCTTCCGACACACACTGAATTGTATTTGCCATGCTAAATCCATAGTAGCTCCAGAGAAAATTGAACAAGTGATAACCGGTACGTTCTGTAAATAATAACTTTCTACTTTCCCCATTTGATTTCATTCTGAATTTCCTTTATGGGAGTTACATGAAGTAATCGCTTAAGTCGTCTGGATTTTTAAACTATTGAATCTAGTAGGGGTTAACCATCGTACTGGAGTCTATTTTCCCAGTCAAAAACTAGCCGGCACCTCATACCAGCTGTCTTCCTCTTTATCCCATAACAAAAGCTGGTTTCAAACATGGGGGGGGGGGGGACATGGGAGGGGCGGAGGGTTTCCTCCAATATGAAGCAGTAGAATGCCATCCCTCCTCCCCCTCCCTTGGGTGATCACGCTACAGGAGCAACACAGCAGCCTGTTGTTATCAATGAAAGACAGTGAGCCTCCCTCGCCTCGTAGATGCATTCTCTTCAACTGCCTCCACAGAAAAAGACAACTTGGGTAGAATGAAAGCCTTGTGCAGAATTCCGAATACCCCCATAGCCCCCTAGCACCCCTTAGGGCCTAGGCACTCCTGTAGATCTGAAAGGATGAGATAGCTTTTGCGTTCTGGCTGGGTGGCATTTTCACCGTGTTGGATACACCTATTCAGTCCTTTTAGGCCTAGGAAACACTGAGGTTGTACAACTGATGTACAATGCATTGGACTCAACAGTTGTGATGCAATGGATTTTTTTTTTTTTACTGAAACGTTTAAAATATTGTTGTTTGGTGGTAAATATTTTTGTGCAGACAAATGCATAACAAATACCCGTTGTATCAAATGCGGTGTACAACCTGAGTGTGAACTAGGCCAGTAGACCTAAAGGTGTGCCTAAGGCTGTACCACTTGCTCAGGAGTGAAGTTCCACTAGGGACAGATCTAGGATCAGCTTCCTCCCCCAATACACCTCCCATTAGTGGAGAAAATGCTAAACTGACCCAAGATCAGGGGAAACTTGACCATACTCCATTCCTGCTTAATAACCTCCCTACTCTGTAACTGTAATTGGATTGATCGAGGACTTTTGACTACATTGGTCACCTGATTAGTCACCAAGTTGAGTTGTTTTATCCTCGTATTTTGTCATTTACTTTTATTTAATATGTACTAAGTGTGTTGGTTTGTGTTAAAGGAGATCTACCGTACGTACTTTCATCTTGTATAGATGTCATTTTTGTATACCTCCTGGAAAAACCTGCTGATTTTTCTTCTTTTGTTGTTGTAGAAAAGTCATTCCACTAATCAGTAATTCCAAATGCATTGTGCATCCCCACAACTTTATGCCAATAGATTCCAAATAATTTTTTGGGGGGTGACTTATTTACATTTTTTCCAGAGTGCTATGTGTAATCAGAGCTGCGTTGTGGCATTCCTCCCAGACATTATTTTTTTCAACAGAATTCATGTTTAAGCTTAGCCAGAGCCTGTGGTTATTCAAATCTATATATTGTGTATAGTATTCTCTGAAGCAAGCAACTTTCGGCACTTATACAATCGTATGTGAAATATTATTCTGCGTTTACACAGGCAGCCCAATTCTGATATTTTTTTCACTAATTGTTCTTTTGACCAATCAGATCATCTCTGAAAAAGATCTGATGTGGAAGAAAGATCAGAATTGGTCTGCCTGTGTTGTGTTCAATTGAAATACTGTAGAATTCCATTCATTCCTATGGAGGACTGCTCCTACTGGGCAGTGCCAATATTGCCGACCGGTGTCTTCAAAGCTTCTCAATGGCCAATACATGGCATCCGCAATCCAGGCTTTGTGCAGTGCATTTGGAAAGTATTCAGACCACTTGACTCTTTCCACATTTTGTTACGTTACAGCCTTATTCTAAAATGGATCAAATAGTTTTTTCCCCTCATCAATCTCCACGCAATACCCCATAATTACATGTTTGCATGTTTATATAAAAAAAAACGGAAATATCACATTTACATAAGTATTCAGACCCTTTACTTAGTGCTTTGTTGAAGCACCTTTGGCAGCGATTACAGCCTTGAGACTTCTTGGGTATGATGCTACAAGCTTGGCACGTCTGTATTTGGGGAGTTTCTCCCATTTTTTTTCTCTGCAGATCCTCTTAAGCTCTGTCAGGTTGGATGGGGAGCGTTGCTGCACAGCTATTTTCAGGTCTCCAGAGATGTTTGATTGGGTTCAAGTCTGGGCTCTGGCTGGGCCACTCAAGGACATTCAGAGACTTGTCCCAAAGCCACTCCTGCGTTGTCTTAGGTGTGTGCTTAGGGTCGTTGTCCTGTTGGGAGGGTGAACCTTCGCCCCAGTCTGGGGTCCTGAGCGCTCTGGAGCAGGTTTTCTTCAAGGATCTCTCTGTACTTTGCTCCGTTCATCTTTCCCTCGATCCTGACTACTGTAGTTTCCTAGTCCCTGCCACTAAAAAACATCCCCACAGCATGATGCTGCCACCACCATGCTTCACCGTAGGGAAGGTGCCAGGTTTCCTCCAGACATGACGCTTGGCATTCAGGCCAAGGAGTTCAATCTTGGTTTCATCAGACCAGAGAGTCCTTTAGGCTGTCGTGCCTTTTACTGAGGAGTGGCTTCTGTCTGGCTGCAGAGATGGTTGTCCTTCTTGAAGGTTCTCCCATCTTCACAGAGGAACTCTGGAGCTCTGTCAGGCTGACCATCGGGATCTTGTTCACCTCCCAGACAAAGGACCTTCTCCCCCGATTTCTCAGTTTGGCCGGGCGTCCAGCTCTAGGAACAGTGGTTTCAAACTTCTTCCATTTAAGAATGATGGAGGCCACTGTGTTCTTGGTGACTTTTAATGCTGCAGACATTTTTTTGGTACCCTTCCCCCAGATCTGTGCCTCGACACAATCTTGTCTCGGGGGCTCTACGGACAATTCTTTTGACCTCATGGCTTGGTATTTGCTCTGACAACTGTGGGACCTTTATATAGACAGGTGTGTGTCTTTCCAAATCATGTCCAATCAATTGATAATTATTTGCTTCGTCCTTATGGGATATTATGAGTTAAAACAATTTAATCCATTTTAGAATAAGGCTGTAACGTAACAAAGTGGGACAAAGTCAAGGGGTCTGAATATTTTCAGAATGCGTTTGTGTGTGTGTGTGGAAAAGCAGCTCGTGACTGCTTACAGTGTGTTTTTGCTGGTCACCTTTGCTGGTCACCAACATGTATGCATTCCAGTGGCAGGCTTATGAGAATGAGGGCCAACACAGCATCCTCCTGTTTTTAAATGTCCTCACTGTTTAATCGGCAAAGGGAATGTCTGTCTTGTCACATATGAACTGTCAATCTGTTGACTACTATCAGTTATAACAGGACTAAAATAAATATGTACAAAGAAAAATACTCCATTTTGAAGTAAAATCACTTACATCAAATCAAATCAATCAAATCAAATTTTATTAGTCACATACACATGGTTAGCAGATGTTAATGCGAGTGTAGCGAAATGCTTGTGCTTCTAGTTCCGACAATGCAGTAATAACCAACAAGTAATCTAACCTAACAATTCCACAACTACTACCTTATACACACACACAAGTGTAAAGGGATAAAGAATATGTACATAAAGATATATGAATGAGTGGTGGTACAGAACGGCATGGCAAGATGCAGTTAGAGGGTATACGAGGTACGGTATATCATATGAGATGAGTATGTAGGGTATGTAAACATAAAGTGGCATAGTTTAAAGTGGCTAGTGGTACATGTGATTACATAAAGATGGCAAGATGCAGTAGATGATGTAGAGTACAGTATATACATATGAGATGGGTAATGTAGGGTATGTAAACATTATATTAAGTGGCATTGTTTAAAGTGGCTAGGGTACATTTTTTACATAATTTCCATCAATTCCCATTTTTAAAGTGGCTGGAGTTGAGTCAGTATGTTGGCAGCGGCCGCTAAATGTTAGTGGTGGCTGTTTAACAGTCTGATGGCCTTGAGATAGAAGCTGTTTTTCAGTCTCTCGGTCCCTGCTTTGATGCACTGTACTGACCTCGCCTTCTGGATGATAGCGGGGTGACACGGCAGTGGCTTGGGTGGTTGTTGTCCTTGATGATCTTTATGGCCTTCCTGTGACATCGGTGGTGTAGGTGTCCTGGAGGCAGGTAGTTTGCCCCCGGTGATGCGTTCTGCAGACCTCACTACCCTCTGGAGAGCCTTACGGTTGTGGGCGGAGCAGTTGCCGTACCAGGCGGTGATACAGCCCGACAGGATGCTCTCGATGTTGCATCTGAGAAGTTTGTGAGTGCTTTTGGTGACAAGCCGAATTCTTCAGCTCCTGAGGTTGAAGAGCGCTGCTGCGCCTTCTTCACAACGCTGTCGTGTGGGTGGACCAATTCAGTTTGTCCGTGATTGTGTACACGAGGAACTTAAAACTTTCCACCTTCTCCACTACTGACCCGTCGATGTGGATAGGGGGGTGCTCCCTCTGCTGTTTCCTGAATCCACAATCATCTCCTTTGTTTTGTTGACGTTGAGTGTGAGGTTATTTTCCTGACACCACACTCCGAGGGCCTCACCTCCTCCCTGTAGGCCGTCTCGTCGTTGTTGGTAATCAAGCCTACCACTGTAGTGTCATCCGCAACTTGATGATTGAGTTGGAGGCGTGCATGGCCACACAGTCGTGGGTGAACAGGGAGTACAGGAGAGGGCTCAGAACGCACCCTTGTGGGCCCAGTGTTGAGGATCAGCGGGTGGAGATGTTGTGGACCTACCCTCACCACCTGGGGGCGGCCCGTCAGGAAGTCCAGGACCCAGTTGCACAGGGCGGGGTCGAGACCCAGGGTCTCGAGCTTGATGACGAGTTTGGAGGGTACTATGTTAAATATTAAATATACATATACAGTGGTCTATGTTTGGCAATGTGTTGTTGCATATACAGTTCTGGCAACCATTCCTTGTTACACAGGAGGGAAAATATATACCAAACAATTTAACATGGTAGAAAAACAGGCAATAGTATTCACTTCAATTGCACAGTTTTTACATGTTGCCTTAAATATTAAAATGAATAACATTGGCATTTTTCACTGATCTGCACATCCTACACCACATTTTAAGTGAGACAAAATCTAGAAAGTTCTAAAATGAACTTCTGCTTGAATGCATACGTATCTACCCCTTTGCTGTGGCATCTCCGTCTGCTACAATATTTGTTTACAATATTTCAGAATAAATACCCATCTCTGTAAGGTCCTTCAGTTAATGGATTTCAAGCAAAGAGTTAAAGCTACCCTGGAGCTTTCAGAACATCTCATTAATACATTTGGAGGCAGGTACAGATTAGGGGAGGGTCCTTTAAGCATGGTCAAGTTAATAATTAAGCTGTGAATGATTTATCACATCACCCAGACGAAGGTGATGCAATGTCACGGTGAGACCATGGGGATTGTAAAATAGTTTATTGGTTCAGATGGGGGGGGGGGAATCAACATTGCAGTCACTCCAATACTTGCAGGGTCAAAAGAAAAATGGTGCAAAGGCCACGTAAAACATATTCAGTCTGTTGAACGCCTGACACTGGATAAGACGTTGACATTTCACCAGGACAATAACCCAAAATAAGACCAATGCTGCACTGGAGTGACTTGCCAAGACGTTCAATGTCTCTGAAACCCTGTTTTTACCCAGATCTAGCACTTCTCCTTATCTAGTGCTGAAGATTCACGTTACAGCACTATTTACATTTAAAGGTAACTTCCGATTGAGCCAACATGTGAACGCGGTCTCTGCAAACGCGGGAACATGTCTTTAAATTTAAAATAGCATTGTTAGTGCGGATCTTCAGCTCTACGGATCGAATCGAGCCCCTTGTCCACATTCTGATTGTGTCCACATTTGGCGGTGTAACCGGTGTCTAAAATCATTGACAGGTGGCACCATTGCCATCAGTATGTGTCTTAATATAAATATATATTATTTTGAAAGATTAGTCATTAAATAATTTGCATACAGGGGGGGGGGCAAGAAAACTGGTCACAATGCAGACAAGGTGGACGGATAAGACCGTATAAACACGTCTGAAAATGAGGGCACAATCAGAAAGTGGACAAGATCAGGATGCATGTTAGAACCAGGTATAAAACGGGGCTCGAGTGCCCTAGCCTAGTATCAGTTCTGACTTAAATCTGCATCAAAATCTGACTACTGTGACAGCAAAGTTGGCGGAGTCTTTTTCAAAAAGTGGGTAAAACTGCTGCTAAAAGGTGCTTCCACCAAGTATTGACTCTGGGGTACGAATAAATACCTTTTTTGAAAGGTTGTTGTGAATAAATCCCAATGTATTGTTTTTTCCCCCCCTCTAAATGCAAGGCAAGTAATAGAAAACAGTGGAGAGAATACTTTCCAGAAGCACTGTACACAGTGATAGCTGCATCATATTTACACCCTTTATCTCAAAACAAATTACTATACTGTTAATTGACACAGGACATAGAAATATCAACTCTGCCCTAGACATTTTAACAAAGTGAGATGTATCAACACAACAACTGCATAAAAATAACAGTCATGTTTAAAGGGTGAGCAAAGCTAGTCTTTTCTGACTGGATCTTTAAAGTCTGAAACTTCATTCATCATTAAGGACAAGGTTGAGTTCTGGGATCTATTCCACTTATGACCTGGATTCAAGAGAGTACTGTCAGAGTACAGCCTGCTTAAAGTTAGACTCAGCCATATGACGATATCCTTCAAACCGGGGCAACTTCCTGTTTACAGACATCAACAACAGAATTTTGATGTGCTAAGACTGACACTATTGGCTCTAGAATAGAGGGTTGTTTCCATTGGTCAATTATCTGTTGATTCCAAGGTTAACCTTAAGTTTATCCGTTTTTTTTATCACACAAAGCTGTATTTTGAAAGCTCACAATCCCTGCGTGAATAAGGTCCAATATGTGGCAGTCTTGGCATATTTAATATTAGTAAGCAGGAAGTCGTCATGCTGTGTATGAGGATGTTGTATTGCTGAGTTCACCTATAATATTGTAATTGTTGCGGTGGGTTCGTCCTCTTTTCCGCCATGCCTCATTCTTTCCTTCCCAGCTCTCATTCTTCCCTCACTCTCTTCATTCAGCTCAGCTGTTGGAGGGCTGTTCAGGCTTCAGCCGGATGACCCAGGAGTTTGCAGAGACCACGTTGCCGCCACGATTGATGCGACAGGTATAAGTGCCCTCGTTAAACTCGTTGGCGACGACGCGGAGGTCGCGGTCCTTCATGGTGATGTAGCCGGGGATAGAGATCACGAGCTGCTCTCCATCCTTGTACCAACTAGAGCAAGGTCAAAGGTCATACCAGGGAAGAGCACGGGGAGAGAGGAATCAACAATTCAAATGTCATGTATGTCCAACACCCTTTGCCAGAAACATAGTCATAGTAAATAAGAAAAAACGACCTGCATGCTGTTTAAATGCTCCTATAAAAATACCTGATAAAACGATGGGAGAATCCGACCAGTAATTATGGTATATAGTGGTCTAAGGTTGTCAAGCGGTCTAAGCACCTGCCTTTGTAGCACATGTATTGTGTACTGCCATTGCGTGTATTATTTTGAATCCAACCCACTACTCTAGCACCCTCTCTCCTCCTATCTACCTCTATCCTGTCCAATAAACACCAAAAATATGATTTGTACATCACTGTATTTAGACTATTCTCTCACCTGACTTTGGGAGGCGATCTAGGATTCTTCGTCCCACAGCGGAAGCCCACAACCTTTCCACGAGGAACTATCTTGATCTTGACGTTGGCAGGCGGTGGACTTAGCGTGGTAACGGCCTCAAGAGGCTCTACAGGAAGTGAGTGAAATACCAGGACAGTCATAACACTTCCCCCACAAGATATTCCTCTATGGCTTTTTCTCAATGAATCTTTCCTCAATTCCTCACATCCTCTTTCCTCGCCTCCTTCTCAAGACAAATCGGAGAAGGTCTGAGGGAAGAGACCTTCGACGTTCTCCTCCAATATGGTTGAGAAAGAGAAGAGAGGATGCGAGGAATCGTGTAAAGATTTGAAATAGAGTTTATTGGGGATAAAACATATGCCACAGAGGTGTTATCAGTACAGTAGGACAAGGGATGAAACAGCACAGAGTTGGGCAAGCTACAGCCTGAATGTTGGCAACATAGCACGCGGTTAAACATTTTAGTTATCCATTCTGTCATTCAAAGTGCCTTACAAATCCAGGCAGGTCCATAATTACACATCTGATTTGGAGAGATAATCAATGGTAATTCATAGGGAAGACACCTACCAGGCAGCCAGTTTGTGTTAAAATGTCCAAAATCAGGCTAGATCCACATTCAACTATCAAGTCATGCTAGATCCACATTCAACTATCAAGTCATGATCCATTTGCTGGCTTAAGACAGTCCTAAAAGCATGCCATTAATAGGATCTCATGGAGTTTGCAACTTTAAATTCCAACTGGTGAACTGCGATGTAGTTAAATTCATGTCCAATCAAGAGTGGACAATATGCCTGTCTGACCATAGCAGAGATCACATCGTCGGGCACAGTGTTTCTTCATGAAGCTCTTCCTCCTTTCGCAGAAGCCAAGGCGAGCCCATGGATCACACACGCGCTTCTTGTCCGTGCATCCTGGAATACAACACACATAGACATTTGTGGTATAAACGTTTTCTTAGTGTTATGTCTTGTACCTGTGTAATAAAACTGTATTTACTTGTGTAGCAATAACATTGTATTAACATGTTACATAGTATTGTAGTATTGTAGTAATTGTATTGCTATCGTGTTGTAATTGCACAATGAGTTGAGCGGGAATTGGTGGAATAGAGAATATGTTAATACAAAATGTTTAGACCATATTAAAACAATGTTAGAAATTACATCATTACAATACATGTATAAAAAAAAATATAGAAAGTCTTGATTCATCATCATAAACAAACAAAAAAAACATGTTTGATCTGTGTGTTCCTTTACCATAGAGGCGCTGGATTCCCCAGATGTCGTCCTGGGCAATGTTCCTCTGGCCCGTGTAGGTGGCATTGGGGTGCATCAGGGCCTGGGGGTCACGGGAGTGCCACAGCCCCAGGGCGTGCCCAATCTCATGAGCCGCCACCTGTACCAGGTCATTTAACCACACGCCTGGGGAAGGGAACAGACACAATTAGGCACGTACACAAATTATATCAAAGAACAAGGGGGATTGGGATCCCTGGATAGAATACATAGTCATGTGATCAGTCTTGTGTATATGGTGTGTGATTTGAGATAACATCTAGATTCTAGAATGGTGTGTGGGTATATACAGGTAACTGCCAAAATAAAGGAAACATTTGAGTAAATGAGGGATCAAAGTATATTGAAAGCAGGTGCTTCTACACAGGTGCAGTTTTCAGAGTTAATTAAGAAAGTAATGCTTAGGGTTATGTATATAAATGCCCAGTTAACCATTATTTTGGGTACCATGGCTAGAGCAAGATATCTCAGTGACTTTAAAAGAGGGGTCTCAAAGGATCTTAGGGGATTTAAAGTGTGTGTGTGTGCAAGCGCATCTCACAGTCACCAGATTTCAACCCATTTGAAAACTTTATGGGAGATTCTGTAGCGGTGGCTGAGACGGCGTTTTCCAACATCAACAAATCACAAAATTATGGAATTTATCGTGGAACAATGTTGCTACATCCCTCCAATAGAGTTCCAGACACTTGTAGAATCTATGCCAGAGGCGTTATGCCCCCTCATATTTGTCCTGTTTAAAAAAATATATATATATATACACACTACCGTTCAAATGTTTGCGGTCACTTAGAAATTCCCTTGTTTTCCATGAAAACATACATGAAATGAGTTGCGAAATGAATAGGAAATTTAGTCAAGACGTTGACAAGGTGATAAATAATGATTTTTAATTTAAATAATAATTGTGTCCTTCAATTTGCTTTCGTCAAAGAATCCTCCATTTGCAGCAATTACAGCCTTGCAGACTTTTGGCATTCTAGTGGTCAGTTTGTTGAGGTAATCTGAAGAGATTTCACCCCATGCTTCCTGAAGCACCTCCCATAAATTGGATTGGCTTGATGGGCGCTCCCACAACAGCTCAATAGGGTTGAGATCCGGTGACTGTACTGGCCACTCCATTATAGACAGAATAGTTCTTGCATAGATTGGCGCTCTACTTTGGGTCATTGTCCTTTTGTAGGAGGAAATTGGCTCCAATTAAGCGCCGTCCACAGGGTGCAAAATGGAGTGATAGCCTTCCTTCTTCAAGATCTATTTTACCCTGTACAAATCTCCAACTTTTACCACCCCCAAAGCACCCCCAGACCATCACATTGCCTCCACCATCCTCCAGCATCTTTGAATTTCTTCTGCGACTCACGAATGCTCTTCTTTGTGATCCGAACACCTCAAACTCAGATTTGTCTGTCCATGACACTTATTTCCAATCTTACAGTGTTTTGCCCATCCTAATCTTTTCTTTTTATTGGCCAGTCTGAGATATGGCTTTTTCCTTGCAACTCTGCCTAGAAGGCCAGCATCCCGGAGTCGCCTCTTCACTGTTGACGTTGAGACTGGTGTTTTGCCGGTACTATTTAATGAAGCTGCCAGTTGAGGACTTTAGGCGTCTGTTTCTCAAACTAGACACTCTAATGTACATGTCCTCTTGCTCAGTTGTGCACCAGAGCCTCCCACTCCTCTTTCTATTCTGGTTAGAGACAGTTTGTGCTGTTGTGTGAAGGGAGTAGTACACAGCGTTGTACGAGATCTTCAGTTTCTTGGCAATTTCTCGCATGGAATAGCCTTCATTTCTCAGAACAAGAATAGCCTGGCGAGTTTCAGAAAAAAGGTATTTGTTTCTGGCCATTTTGAGCCTGTAATCGAACCCACAAATGCTGATGCTCCAGATACTCAACTAGTCTAGTCTAAAGAAGGCCAGTTGTATTGCTTCTTTAAATCAGAAAAGTTTTCAGCTGTGCTAACATAATTGCAAAAAGGTTTTCTAATGATCAATTAGCCTTTTAAAATGATCAACTTGGATTAGCTAACACAACATGCCATTGGAATACAGGAGTGATGTTTGCTGATAATGGGCCTCTGTCATTTACAACATTAACAATGTCTACACTTTATTTCTGATCAATTTCATGTTATTTTAATGGACAGAAATTGCTTTTCTTTCAAAAACATAGACATTTCTAAGTGACCCCAAACTTTTGAACGGTAGTATATATATATATATATACAGTATATACAGTGGGGAGAACAAGTATTTGATACACTGCCGATTTTGCAGGTTTTCCTACTTACAAAGCATGTAGAGGTCTGTAATTTTTATCATCGGTACACTTCAACTGTGAGAGACGGAATCTAAAACAAAAATCCAGAAATTCACATTGTATGATCTTTAAGTAATTAATTTGCATTTTATTGCATGACATGAGTATTTGATACATCAGAAAAGCAGAACTTAATATTTCGTACAGAAACCTTTGTTTGCAATTACAGAGATCATACGTTTCCTGTAGTTCTTGACCAGGTTTGCACACACTGCAGCAGGGATTTTGGCCCACTCCTCCATACAGACCTTCTCCAGATCCTTCAGGTTTCGGGGCTGTCGCTGGGCAATACGGACTTTCAGCTCCCTCCAAAAATGTTCTATTGGGTTCAGGTCTGGAGACTGGCTAGGCCACTCCAGGACCTTGAGATGCTTCTTACGGAGCCACTCCTTAGTTGCCCTGGCTGTGTGTTTCAGGTCGTTGTCATGCTGGAAGACCAAGCTACGACCCATCTTCAATGCTCTTACTGAGGGAAGGAGGTTGTTGGCCAAGATTCACGATACATGCCCCCATCCATCCTCCCCTCAATACGGTGCAGTCGTCCTGTCCCCTTTGCAGAAAAGCATCCCCAAAGAATGATGTTTCCACCTCCATGCTTCACGTGGGGATGGTGTTCTTGGGGTTGTACTCATCCTTCTTCTTCCTCCAAACACGGCGAGTGGAGTTTAGACAAAAAGCTCTATTTTTGTCTCATCAGACCACATGACCTTCTCCCATTCCTCCTCTGGATCATCCAGATGGTCATTGGCAAACTTCAGACGGGCCTGGACATGCGCTGGCTTGAGCAGGGGGACCTTGCGTGCGCTGCAGGATTTAATCCATGACAGCGTAGTGTGTTACTAATGGTTTTCTTTGAGACTGTGGTCCCAGCTCTCTTCAGGTCAGTGACCAGGTCCTTCCGTGTAGTTCTGGGCTGATCCCCCACCTTCCTCATGATCATTGATGCCCCACGAGGTGAGATCTTGCATGGAGCCCAGACCGAGGGTGATTGACCGTCATCTTGAACTTCTTCCATTTTCTAATAATTGCGCCAACAGTTGTTGCCTTCTGTCCTGTAGCCCATCCCAGCCTTGTGCAGGTCTACAATTTATCCCTGATGTCCTTACACAGCTCTCTGGTCTTGGCCATTGTGGAGAGGTTGGAGTCTGTTTGATTGAGTGTGTGGACAGGTGTCTTTTATACAGGTAACGAGTTCAAACAGGTGCAGTTAATAAAGGTA
The DNA here is from genome assembly GCF_002910315.2 of Salvelinus sp. IW2-2015. NCBI lineage: Eukaryota > Metazoa > Chordata > Actinopteri > Salmoniformes > Salmonidae > Salvelinus > Salvelinus sp. IW2-2015. Next base: position 176,371 of record NW_019942675.1, read on the forward strand.
ATGAGTGGAGAACAGGAGGGCTTCTTAAAGAAAAACTAACAGGTCTGTGAGAGCCGGAATTCTTTCTGGTTGGTAGGTGATCAAATACTTATGTCATGCAATAAAATGCAAATTAATTACTTAAAAATCATACAATGTGATTTTCTGGATTTGTTTTTAGATTCCGTCTCTCACAGTTGAAGTGTACCTATGATACAAAGCATGTAGAGGTCTGTAATTTTTAAGTAGGAAAACCTACAAAATCGGCAGTGTATCAAATACTTGTTCTCCCCACTGTATATATATGAATTTAAAATGGATTAAATTGAGAATGTGTCACTGATCTACACACAATAGCGGAATTATGTTTTTAGAAAGGTTTACAATTAAAAAAATGTCAAGCTGAAATGTCTTGAATCAACCCTTTTGTTATGGCAAGCCACAGATGATAAAGTTGCATGGACTCACTGTGTGCAATAATTATTTGCTGTGTTTGTAAAATGTAATTATTGAATGTCACATGAAAGATTTATTTAATGTGAAAACCAATAAATAAAATGTTCCACCCCAAAAAAAGGATCATTGATGCCCCACGAGGTGAGATCTTGCATGGAGCCCCAGACCGAGGGTGATTGACCGTCATCTTGAACTTCTTCCATTTTCTAATAATTGCGCCAACAGTTGTTGCCTTCTGTCCTGTAGCCCATCCCAGCCTTGTGCAGGTCTACAATTTTATCCCTGATGTCCTTACACAGCTCTCTGGTCTTGGCCATTGTGGAGAGGTTGGAGTCTGTTTGATTGAGTGTGTGGACAGGTGTCTTTTATACAGGTAACGAGTTCAAACAGGTGCAGTTAATAAAGGTAATGAGTGGAGAACAGGAGGGCTTCTTAAAGAAAAACTAACAGGTCTGTGAGAGCCGGAATTCTTTCTGTTGGTAGGTGATCAAATACTTATGTCATGCAATAAAATGCAAATTAATTACTTAAAAATCATACAATGTGATTTCTGGATTTTTGTGTTTAGATTCCGTCTCTCACAGTTGAAGTGTACCTATGATACAAAGCATGTAGAGGTCTGTAATTTTTAAGTAGGAAAACCTACAAAATCGGCAGTGTATCAAAATACTTGTTCCCCACTGTATATATATGAATTTAAAATGGATTAAATTGAGAATGTGTCACTGATCTACACACAATAGCGGAATTTATGTTTTTTAGAAAAAGGTTTACAAATTAATAAAAAATGTCAAGCTGAAATGTCTTGAATCAACCCTTTTTGTATGGCAAGCCACAGATGATAAAGTTGCATTGACTCACTGTGTGCAATAATTATTTATGCTGTTGTTTGTAAATATGTAATTATTGAATGTCACATGAAGATTATTTAATGTGAAAACCCAAAAATAAAATGCTTCCACCCCAAAAAAAGCACTGATTCATTGATGCCCCCACGAGGTGAGATCTTGATGGAGCCCCAGACCGAGGGTGATTGACCGTCATCTTGAACTTCTTTCCATTTTTCTGGAAATGCGCCACAGTTGTTGCCTTCTGTCCGTAGCCCATCCAGCCTTGTGCAGGTCTCACAATTTTATCCCTGATGTTCCTTACACAGCCTCTTCTGTCTTGGCCATTGTTGGAGAGGTTGGAGTCTGTTTGATGAGTGTGTGGACAGGTGTCTTTTATACAGGTAACGAGTTCAAACAGGTGCAGTTAATAAAGGTAATGAGTGGAGAACAGGAGGGCTTCTTAAAGAAAAACTAACAGGTCTGTGAGAGCCGGAATTCTTTCTGGTTGGTAGGTGATCAAATACTTATGTCATGCAATAAAATGCAAATTAATTACTTAAAAATCATACAATGTGATTTTCTGGATTTTTGTTTTAGATTCCGTCTCTCACAGTTGAAGTGTACCTATGATACAAAGCATGTAGAGGTCTGTAATTTTTAAGTAGGAAAACCTACAAAATCGGCAGTGTATCAAATACTTGTTCTCCCCACTGTATATATATGAATTTAAAATGGATTAAATTGAGAATGTGTCACTGATCTACACACAATAGCGGAATTATGTTTTTAGAAAGGTTTACAAATTAATAAAAAATGTCAAGCTGAAATGTCTTGAATCAACCCTTTTGTTATGGCAAGCCACAGATGATAAAGTTGCATGGACTCACTGTGTGCAATAATTATTTGCTGTGTTTGTAAAATGTAATTATTGAATGTCACATGAAAGATTTATTTAATGTGAAAACCAATAAATAAAATGTTCCACCCCAAAAAAAGGAYAAGGGGGCTAACGGAAGTATGTTCAATTTAGCTCGTCTGGCGAGCAGAGTTGGCACAAAAGTGCAAACTCTTCGCGCCCATCTACCACACAATATTAAGTGCTCCTACCCAGCAGGAAAAATGTGGCAAATGACAACTTAATGATGTCCTTCTCTGGTTGTAAACTGGTTTTCTGGTTGAGGATACATCAACCAGATTATAACCAACTGGTCTCTGTTACAACCAGGTAAAGAGATTTCTTTCAAGATTATATCTGATAAAAACGTCTAAAATGATGTCACAGACGTCAATCGATTCCTTTGAAATCCATGGGTGGGAGAAAGTGAATGAGTACACTTTTTGGGGGAAGGGTAGAGAATCGGATCACAGACAGACAGAAAGTAGATATTATTTGCACCTTGTTTCCAGCTGAAGCGGGACTTCCCCAGGATCCAGAACTCATGATTGTCAAAGTGGATCTCCCCGCGTGGGGGCAGGAAGGCATGGGCCAACTCCCCGTTAAGTCCATCAAAACAGGGATGCAATGGAGACCACCAGCAGTCTGTGTGGTTCCACGTGTAGAAGCCTGGAAGCATGTGCGCACGCGTGCGTACACACACAAACAAACAAACAAACAAAGCAGGGGGTTGTCGTGACGTTGCCCTGTTGGGTGAGGTTTATGAACCCCACATAAATACATTTCCCCCTTTTCTCTCCACTCTACAGAATGGACTCTTGGAAAGCCCTGTGTTACCACAGAGAACGTATGGTAACATCCAAAGGTTGTGGAATGGAACAATATTTCCCTTTCTCAACCAGTTGAAAGTGTCTGTTGGTACTTAAAGAATATAATGTCAGATCAGTTGTTGTCTGGGACATTATATCTGATGATAGGACGACATAAATTGTATCTTGGAAAGTCTACACATTCTAGTTATATTCACATGGAACTGATGTGCACTTTAAATGTTTAAATATGGAACTATTTGTGAGAAGACGAAATGTGATTTAAACTTCTAAATGAGAGAATTATCTTCATAAGTAAACTTATGCTCATTCAGTGGCCACACCCAAGTGAACAGACATTGGTTGAGAACTATGAAACACACCCTTCTCTCCCCCGGTACAAAAGCCCGTTGACGGAAGTCAACCTCAGTTCCCGATGATGTGAGGACTGGTGTCCAGACGTTTAAAAGGGCTAATTTCACCTACAACCTAACGAAATTAACATTTAGTTCCAGAAATGTTAGGACTACTGTCCTAACGTTTAAACGGGTGAATTTCAATGTGGAGGTGACGATCACCACGCTGGAATGGTGAATTTCGACTAGACCAGCCAGAATACAGCGCAAGCTGATTATGGCAACTTGGTATGAATTTTGAATGATTAGTCACTAAAGAAGAAGTGATACCCCCTAGACGTCGAGTTATCAGCTGCAGCTGTAAACGTACATGGCCTAGGAAAGGACAGACAATCTCAGAAGAACGACAGGGTTCTTTAGCATATCCGGTCTACAACACTACAACCAGAAAGATTCTTCAAAGAACAATCTCTGCTGGGCAAACCAGTCTTTCTTCTTCGACCCATCTATCAAAACGCAGCTCAGAGTAAATATATATCTTGCATTTTCCTTTTCCGAATGGGCGGTTATTAGAATGCATAAGATTCTGTATTTACGGTAGCATAGCTTCTCAAGGTCCGATATAGACCCAATCCCCTTTGTCCCTCAGTCTTCCCGCTCTTTCATTCAAACACTTTCTTTGTGTAACCAGCCATCATATCGGTTTCATCCGCTAGGGACTTTTTCTTTTATGACATGATTAGTAATCAATGTATGATCTATCCTGTGTATATGTAATTCTGTGTGATTATTTAGGTATTTAGTAAATAAATATTTAAGCCAATTTTTGTATTGCTGATTCAACTTGTTAGCCAGGGTTCGTGCAGATAACCAAGAATTTTACGACGTTCAGATGAGACTGAATAAGGTGCCGATTAATAATTGACTGCTATTGATATAAAAGACCTTCAGATCTTTAAGAGTTTATTCGGGAAGACAGCAGCTCTATAAACACTTCTGTGGTTCCCCAGGTTATTAACAAGTTAATTGTTGCATGGTTTAATTCAAATCACGTTATGTAATGTTAGGTAATCGATTTGATAAAATAGCATGCCATCTCATTTAATCATGCTAGAGACACAACAGGGTATAAAAGACTTAACAAATATTGAGATACTCACACACACCCTTATCTTAAGGTCTCACCCATAGTGATACAATGTGGTTCTAATGAATTATGTGGTCTCACCGATGATAATGTCAGCACTCTTGTTGGGGTTTTTGATTTCGGCGAAGTAGAGAGGGGACACGTCGCTCCACTTGGAGAACGCAATGCTGATGGCCTGGCGGGTGTCATCTTTGTTCAGCGTGTTGGGAAACTTCACGATCCTGACAGATGTGAACGGACACGCAGACAAACAGACAAACATAGACAGACAGACATACAGCTGTGAACAGAAAGACAGACAGGAAAGTGACAGACAATGCGACTAACTTGGATTCCCAAAAACATAGTGCTGTTCCCTTTCAGTCAGTCACTCAGTATAACATTATGGGGAGTCAATGACCAACCATATTCACCTGAAAAAATTGAAATCGCCCAACGGGCCAATGGATGCCGAACCAACCCCCAAAAGTCCTGCCTTCCTGGCTATAATACCGGGGCTCACATCCATTTCCTCAATTCTTCTCTCTTCAGCCCGCCTGAAGGAAGACTAACGCAAATGACAAACTTTTCAAGCACACACAGACTATGAGATTCAGCTCCGTCGCTGATGAGCTAATGGCGACCTGCGATTCCCCTCATTCAGCCAGGCTGGTTCTACCAGGTTAAGGTGAGTTCATGAATGTAGAGTATGGAGGAGGCGGGGCTCATTTGCACACCACCGATGGATGGAAAGCTGCCGAGTTACTTAGCTCCAGAGGCTAACAAGGAGGCTAATCGGTGCTTCTGAATAAACAGTCCCGGTTCTAGGCGGAACAGTTGGACAAAGTATACCAGGCTGAGGGTGTGGTTCTTGAAAGGGACAGGCGGCTGTATTTGGATGAGGCAGTTTCGCCAACAAGGTTGTTTGGCTCTGCTATGGAGTCCTTACAGGCCTGTTTCGAGGAGAAACAAAAACAGGACCCAGCTCTACAGGTCCTTTTTCCACGAAAGATCCTTCGTGGGGGCAGCTTTGCAGTTCCAGAAGCGTGAAGGAAAGAGTCCAGGCCAGAGGCTGGCGTTGAGGTTGGTTTTTGACCGTATTGGTGTTTCTGGGAAGCAGCGGAAGCCTTGGCACAGACGCTGTGCTAGGTCGAAGGAGAGTGGGGTGAAAGCTGATTCTTCCGCGCCGTGGGGGAATGAGCAGACCTCGCTACCCTAGCTGGAGGCCGGGGAGGGGCATGTTTTCGGAGCCCTCCTCCACATTTACTAATGGCAACAGTGCTTCCAAGTGGCTTGGTCAATGGGGGCAAGTTACTGGTTGCCGAAGACCCCAAACCCGGTGTTGGCTGTGTCACGAACCGGCTCAGAGCCCGTAACAAAAGGGAGACCACGTGGAGATAAGGAGTAACAAAATATATTTATTAGATAAAGAAACTAGGTATAATATACAATGGTGTGTGTAATCAGTAATCAGTAGTGTAAGTGAATGTCTTGCATGCATGAATGTGATAATGCAGGGTGTTGAAAGATGCTAAAACAAACAACCAAAAAGCACCATGAAACATAACCGAATCTATCAAGGTGTCTACATGGAGAGAGTCCCCTCCATGAATGGGGAAGTGGTGTATTTATCCTGGGAGAGTGGGCCCAGGTGTTTCCCATGTAGCTGACGACCCTCCCAACTCCGCCCACTGGCATCCTAATAAGGAAACAAGAGCAAAGAGAGAGAAAACGGTAGACAGAGTGGGAGGGTCGCCACAGCTGGGTATCAGAATGGCGGTACCACGAAAGCACAGTGTTTCTACCCAAGGTTTCTCTGCGTTCAGGGGTATCAAGAGTACAGCATCGTCCAGATGTGGGCATAATAAAAAAAGTTCATTCCCCACATTCAGACACACGGTTGTTAAGGGTGGTGGATATGAAAACAAACATGAAAGAAAAATTATAAAACACAGTACCAGTCAAAAGTTTGGACACACCTACTCATTCCAGGGTTGTTCTTTATTTTTACTATTTTCTACATTGTAGAATAATAGTGAAGACATCAAAACAATGAAATAACACATATGGAATCATGTAGTAACCCCCCAAAAATTTAACAAATCAAAATATATTTTATATTTGAAATTCTTCAAAGTAGCCACCCTTCGCCTTGATGACAGCTTTGCACACTTGGCATTAGTTGGTTTTGCACCTGAGGGTTTGCAAGTTCAAAATGCTCACACTTTGCTGGCTATTGCAGTCGGCGCATCCCTGTGATTGGTTCATGTCCATAGATCTGAAGGATACGTACTTTCATGTGGCTATACATCTTCCCCACAGAAAGTTCCGTAGGTTTCATTTCGAGGGTGTAGCCTATGAATTTCTGGTCCTGCCTTTTGGACTTTCTCCCCGCACTTCTTCTATGATGCTGTGCCAGGGGATCAGAGTATTGGCCTATCTGGATGATTAGCTGGTCGTAGTGGAGTCAAGGGAACAGGTGGAGCTCCATACTGCCACGCTGTTTTCCCATATTCAGTCTCTGGGGTTCAGAGTGAATCACAGGAAAAGTGGTTTGACTCAGCACATTCAAATCCTGGACTCAGTTCTGAATCATGCGTTTTGGGCCCAACAAAGTAGGTTCGCATTCCAGCTCTGTCTGGTACAGTTCTTTTATGATAGCTATTGTGTCTCTCGTACTTCTGTTGATATGTCTGTTTCAGTGCTGTTGATGAGTCTGTTTCGCGGGATCTCTGTTGCAGGTGGTTCTCATGGGCCGGGTAGTGTCCCGCAGGGTGATCATGACAGAGTCATCCTTTATGAGATGGGGAGTACTGTGTGTGGGCTACTCGAAGAGGGATTTGGTCAACAGCGTAAAGGGAGTTGCATATCAATTACCTAGAGCTACTGACTGTTTCGCTGGTGCTGAGGCGTTTCCTTCCAATGTTGGAAGGCCAGTATGTGATGGTAAGGTCCGACAAACAGGAGGGCGGTGGCGTACATCAACAGACAGGGGGGGTCTCGCTCTCTCCTAAACCTGGCCCGTTATTTGCTCGTATGGAGCAGTGCGCATTTCCTGTCACTCAGGGCAATGTATCTTCCTGGATCTATCAACTTGGGTGCGGATCTACTGTCCAGGGGGGGGGGGGGGGGGGGGGGTCCTTTGCCACCCCTCGATGGTTGCCCAGATATGGAACCGGTTCGACAGGGCCTACGTAGATCTTTACGCTTCGTGAGAAAACACATGTTGTCATCTGTTCTTCTCAATGAGGGATCTGGGCACTCCGTTGGGAACAGATGCTTTGGCGCATCAGTGGCCTAGGATCCTGCTCTGTGCATTTCCTCCGGTGGACCTGATTCAGGCCACCGTGGAGAGGGACCGTCAGGAGGGTCAGTTGTTGATTCTGGCGGCTCCCTGTTGGCCCAGACAACCCTGGTTCCCGGAGATCATCCGCCTGTTGGGTGGGGACCCGTGTTGGGTTCTGTGTCATTGGGATCTATTGTCCCAGGCGCACGGGAGTTTGGCAACCACAACCGCAGATATGGGATTTGCGTGTTTGGCCTCTGAAAGGTTGAATTTGAAGGCTAGGGGTTTACCATCGAACGTGATTACGACTATACAGTCAGCGCGTGCGTCCTCTACAAGAGGGTTGTATACATTAGGGATGGTTAAAGGAGTTTCTCCATTTCGGAGCTCTTTGGTAGACATTTTGATGTTCTTGCAGGAGCTTTTTGAGCAGGGCCTTTCTTTTTCCACATTGAAGGTTTATATGGTAGGTGTCATGTAGGGATGGACAGCTCCACCCCGGGGACTCATCCTCCGGTGGTGTGGTTCCTAAAAGGCGTGTCGACTCATGGCGCCGACCAGGGACCGGGCCTTGGTCCTGGACGCTCAGCGTGAGTCTCCGTTTGAACCATTAGAGTCTGTGGACCTGAAACTCCTTACCTACAAGACTGCCCTGCTCGTGGCCTTGGCATCGGCCTAGCATGTTGGGGATCTCCACACACTCCTGTTTGGAGTCCGCACCTGCCGATTCCAAAGTGATGTAACGTCCTAATGCAGCTTTTGCTCCGAAGGTTGTGCCTATGTCTTACAGGTCCCTCACTTTTGACAAGGACAAGGGTTGCCTATAGGTTTGCATGCTCACTCCACTAGGGGTGTGGCGGCTGCTTGGTCATTGTTCAGGGGCATGATGATTGGTGATATCTGTGCTTCAGCGAGTTAGGGTTCCCGACATACCCTTGTGAGATTATAACACTTGGATGTAACTTCTCCTCGTGTGGCTCATAGTGTTCTTAAGGTTGGGTCCAGGAGTGGGTGTTGGCAGCGTACAGGTTGCACATTTATCCGGTTTACCACAATTCCCTGTGGTTTGAGCCATGGGCTGCCTTGGGGTGCGGCAGCGCGTAAAGTGTGCATTATCAAGGTTACCACAGTAACCTTGCAGTGACTCATTGACTCTGGTTGATGCTATGCAGCACGAGGGTGCGCTTTACCATGTCACGACAGGTGTTCTGTTGTTTTGGACTTACGGTTCCTTGTACAAGTTCTGACATTTCAGGCTCACAAGGTAAGTATTGTTCTTGGAACCATGGGGTCTATGGACTTGGGCTGCAGTGGCAGCGTGTCAAGTTGCAGCAGATTCTGGTTCCCTATATGGGGCTCTGACAGTTCAGGCTTCATGAGGCTCTGACAGTTCAGGCTTCTCGGGTAAGTATTAGGGGGGAAAAGTGGCTTCTGTAGACCCTTTTTTGACCGGTAGAACGTGTGTATGCTTGGGCTGCCATCCGTCTCCTAGTTTGGTACCCAATGAGCCAGCTTGGGGTTTGATTGTATGTCCCCATAGCATGTTATACCAAGTGACCAACTGAAAGGGAATGTATGAAAATAACTACTGTTCAGTTAATGAGGTATAACATATTTTGCGCAGGGGATTTGGGCTCGCTGAAAAGCGTTACTGAATTGAAGAAATGAATGCCCTGGTATTATAGACAGGAAGGCGTGGTTTCCAAGGGCAGGCTTGGCATCCATTGGCCAGTTGGGCGTGATTTCAGTTTTCAGGGGAATATGAAAGGTTGTTGATTTCCCTTCAGGGAATAATAGTTGTATTCATAACTGTACGCTATCAATTTTGATTACAGAAATAATATTTGTATATCTGGCCAGTGGGCCATCCCCCAACATTCTCTGAAGCTCTAATTCTCAAAACAGTACTCAGAAGCCGACCTCCCAGTCTCTTCCATCTCTTTCCCATTGGCGTCTTCCTCTCTCACTCCCTGAATCCCAGGTCAACCCTAGTCCCTTCCCCCTCGACACTACATGTGAGAGGATTGGATAGGTGTCAGTAATATGGTGGAACCTTGCCCACTGATAGGTTAGGTGGAATTGCTGCTATATTCCTTATCTACAGTGCCATAAGAAAGTATTCATACCCCTTGACTTATTCCATATTTTGTTGTGTTACAGCCTGAATTCAAAATGGATTGTATTTTTGTTCTCACTCATCTACACATATTAACCAAGTAAAAACATGTTTTTTTAAATACAGATATATCACATTTACATAAGCATTCACACCCCTGAGTCAATACATGTTAGAATCACCTCTGGCAGCTATTACAGCTGTGAGTCTTTCTGGGTAAGTCTCTAAGAGCTTTGCACACCTGGATTGTACAATATTTGCACATTATTATTTTTTTAATTCTTCAAGCTCTGTCAAGTTGGTTGTTGATTATTGTATATTTGGCCTTGTGTGTTAGGTTGTTGTCCTGCTGAAAGGGGAATTTGTCTCCCAGTGTCTGTTGGAAAGCAGACTGAACCAGGTTTCCCGCTCGGATTTTGACTGTGCTTAGCTCTATTCCGGGTTTTTTTTTGCCTAAAGAACTCCCTAGTCCTTGCCAATGACAAGCATATCCGTAACATGATGCAGGCACCACCATGCTTGAAAAAATTAAGAGTAGTACTCAATGATGTGTTGTATTTGCCCCAAACATAAATGCTTTGTATTCATGACATGTAGTTAGTTTATTCGGCCCATTTTTTGCAGTTTTACTTTAGTGCCTTATTGCAAACAGAATGCATGTTTTGGAATATTTTTATTCTGTACAGGCTTCCTTTTGTCATATATGTTAGCATTACGGTTTCCTTCCTCTCCGGCAACAGAGTTAGGAAGGACGCCTGTATCTTTGTATTGACTAGGTGTATTTATACACCAACCTCATTATGTTGAAAGGGATATTCAATGTCTGCTTTTTTATTTTGACCAATCTACCAGTAGGTGCCCTTCTTTGCGGGGCAATGGAAAACCTCCCCGGTCTTTGTGGTTGAATCTGTGTTTGAAATTCGCTGCTTGACTGAGGGAGCTTACAGATAATTGTATGTGTGGGGTACAGAAATTATGTGTCATTTAAAAAATCATGTTAAACACTATTATTGCACACAGAGTGAGTCCATGCAACTTATTATGTGACTTGTTAAGCAAATGTTTACTCCTGAAATGATTTAGGCTTGCCATAAGCAAAGGGTTTGAATTGACTCAAGACATTACAGCTTTTCAATTTTAATTCATTTATAACACAATTCTAAAAACATAATCCCAACTTGACATTATGGGGTATTGTGTGTTACGCCAGAGACCAAAAATCTCAATTTCATTTATTATAATTTCAGGCTGTAACAAAAAAATATGAAAAAGACAAGGGGAGTGAACAATGTTCCCTTTAAACTGCGCATGGGCGTGCAGCTGATCCGACACTTCCAAGCAGAAGAACCATCAGCCTACGCAGAGAAGGACGGGATTGAACTTCACTTAACTTTCTACAGTTTTTCCCCTTAGTTAACGTTTCCCTTTACTGTGGGAATTGTGATCAAATCAACGCAATATTAGTCACTTTCAACGCAACATACTGAAACAAAATGAACTACGCAAGACTTAGTATGCAAAGTTAACTATGCAAGAGATTTTGTTGGAAGCAGAACGCATCAGAGTACGATTCAGCACCAATCAGAGCTGCAGATAGACCAGTGCCATATATGGATCTGTGCCATTCTCTTTAAACTGGACTGTGTTTACAGCATGAGTGGTCGTGAGTAAATGCTCAGTTATAGATACACTATACAGTGCATTCAGAAAGTATTCAGACCCCTTGACTTTTTCCACATTTGTTACATTATTTTTGCGAAAGTATAAAAAAATACAAAACTGAAATAACACATTGACATAAGTATTCTGACCCTTTACTCAGTACTTTGTTGAAGCACCTTTGGCAGGGATTACAGCCTCGAGTTTCATTGGGTATGACGCTACAAGCTTGGCACACCTCCATTTGGGGAGTTTTACCCATTCTTCTCCTCAAATCCTCTCAAGCTCTGTCAGGTTGGATGGGGTGCGTTGCTGCACAGCTATTTTCAGGTCTCTCTAGAGATGTTCTCTCGGGTTCAAGTCCAGGCTCTGGCTGAGCCACTCAAGGACATTCAGAGACTTGTCCCGAAGCCACTCCTGCGTTGTCTTGGTTGTGTATTTTGGGTTGTTGTCCTGTTGCAAGGTGAACCTTCGCCCCAGTCTGAGGTCCTGGGTGCTCTGGAGCAGATTTTCATCAAGGATCTCTCTGCACTTTGCTCCGTTCATCTATGCCTCAATCCTGACTAGTCTGCCAGGACCTGCTGCTGAAAAACATCCCCACATCCCCTTCACCCTACGGTGAAGCATGATGCCAGGTTTCCTCCAGACAAAATAGTTATTGGTTTCATCAGACCAGAGAATCTTGTTTCTCATGGTCTGAGAGTCTTTAGGGGCCTTTTGGCAAACTTCAAGCGGGCTGTCATGTGCCTTTTACTGAGGAGTGGCTTCCGTCTGGCCACTCTACCATAAAGGCCTGATTTGTGGAGTGCTGCAGAGATGGTTGTCCTTCTGGAAGGTTCACCCATCTCCACAGAGTAATTCTAGAGCTCTGTCAGAGTGACCATCAGATTCTTGGTCACCTCTCTGACCAAGGCCATTCTCCTCCGATTGGCTGGGCGGCCAGCTCTAGGAAGAGTCTTGGTGGTTACAAACTTCTTCCATTTAAGAATGATGGTGGCCACTGTGTCTTTGGGGACCTCCAATGATGCAGAAATGTTTTGGTACCCTTCCCAGATCTGTGCCTCTACACAATCCTGTCTCGGAGCTCTACGGACAATTCCTTCAACCTCATGGCTTGGTTTTTGCTCTGACATGCACTGGTCAACCATATAGACAGGTCTATGCCTGTCCAAATCATGTCCAATCAATTGAATTTACCACATGTGGACTCCAATCAAGTTGTAGTAACAGCTCAAGGATGATCAATGGAATCAGGATGCACCTGAGCTCAATTTTGAGTCTCATAGCAAAGGGTCTGAATACTAATGTAAATAAGGTATTTCTGTTTTTTATAAATTCGCTTTGTCATTATGGGGTATTGTGTGTAGATTTCTGAGGATTTTTTATTTATTTAATCCATTTTAGAATAAGTCTGTAAGGTCAAGGGTTCTGAATAGTTTCCGAAGGCAAACAACATTTTCAGTCACCTCCTTGTCTGAAGGACACGTGGATAAACAGGTTAATGTCAAGCCCTGCATGTTTTTTTCAAACGTGTCATGGACTGTAGGCCCACATTGAACACCACACATTGGCTGCTACTGTAGGCTGAATGATAGAACAGACATGTCCATGTTAAAATGTTATGGGATGCATTTTCTCCATTGTTTTTGATGGTAGGGAACTCTGTTAGGCTTACATTATGATCAAATAGCTACAGTAGCCTACTTGACCACTGTCTGAAACGGTAACTTAAAGCGGGTACAGCTTCAGTGTTCACAGTAAATGCGCGCTGGAAGTTGCACAGAATGTTCACAACGTTCAAGTTTGCTCTCAAGCAGACCTGAAAGTTGCTGTGATGAAAAAAATGGAGGGAACATTGGGTGTGAATACCCTTTGAAGCACTGTATATCCAATCCTCTCAGATCTCCAAAAGTTCCTAGGGGATAGGGACAAGGGTCTGAATTGGGATTCAGGGTCTCACTTGTAGGTGAGGTTGAAATGCTTCCACTTGTGGCCCAGTGGGTTGATGGCGTAGCGTCTGGAGCGGCTCAGTGCCGCTCCCGTCACGGGATGATGCTTCAAAGAGCTCAGAGACTCCACAGACAGTCCACCAGCTTCCTGAGAGAGAGAGAAAGAGAGATTATTTGTTTACTTCACTTTTGTTTTTGATCTATTTCACTTGCTTTTGCAATGTTGCCATATGTTTCCCATGCCAATAAAACCCTTTGAATTGAAATGAGAGAGAGAGAGAGATTAATAGAGGTGACAAGAAGAGCATGACATGACCATGAACAGGTGAAAACAGTGTATGTGTGTGTAGGAGAGAGAGAGAGAAGCTTTGCACAGTCCGTATGTTGCAGTAGAGAATGGTACAGCGCCCGAAACAAAGAACAAATTAGCAGTAGCCTGTGAAACAAGACAGGACTAAAATCACTTCAATGATGGCAAAATGTGCAATCTGCAACTGGGAGAGGATTTCAACTCAAAATAGTTAGTTAGAGTTGTTCATTCTATTTCTCCACTTTTTCCCCACTATTTCTTCCACTAGGAGTTAAAAAGGAATAAATGAAAGTCAAGTCATTGCATTTTTCAGGCTTCCTGGCAAAGGGAGCATGTCTGGCCTCCTCTAGGAAAACACACGTGGCACAAGTGCAAAAAGGAACCGAATCACAACTTAATCCTACACAGATGTGGAATCCTCCTCTATCATCCCTTGACAGTCCCTCTCCATCTATCTACGCTAAAATATCTGTCACCCACATGTGAGCAGAAGCATACTCCTCCAGCCCTCCCCTCACCACCAACACTCCTTCCTTTCTTATCTTCTTTCCCCCCATTTATCCCCCTGTTCTAGGCTATTGTAACACTGATCAATGCATTAGTATAGATGGCTATATATATCACTCATCAAAAAATAAACATGCGCAAATATACATTAGGATCAAAACAGATTTTTTTATAATAAGTGTAGCCTACTTAGAACACGTATTTATTCTGTTAAAAACGACACCAAACACAATAAATGAATGCAAATGCGCGCGCGCACACACCCCCTAAATAAAAAATATAAATATATATAATTACCGTTTTCCTCCTACACGTCCGGAGTCCGCCGACCCCTTCCAACCCTACCAACATCAGCACTAGTAGAACAAGTATTGGACGAGTTCTGCGTATCTCGAACACAGCCACGAAGGAACTCATTAACTTCTGCTTCCTGTGCTCCATTGGAACCTGTAGTAGTTTTACAATTGACAGTCAATGGTAGCCTACAATCAATGTTGAGAGCACATGGTTCAGCTAAATGCAAATATTGAATACTTGGTATAAAAGAGATCGATCATCTCGGATAGGCTACCTTATTCAGGTGTTTTCATGCAGAAAGCATGAGTAGGCTATCCTCTCTCTGAACCAGAACACAGTGCGTATCACAACGTAGAAACCAAATTCTGCAGAGAATTGGGGATTTGTGCATGGAGCTCCAAATGATCCCTTACCATCAAACTCATATCATTCAGAATCCTGCGCTTTTCCCCTAGGATATAACTGTAAACTCCTACTTTTCCGCCGAGTCCTTCGTTAATTGCATCGCATTTGTATGTTTATTGGATAACTTTGGTACTTCCCTGCCTAGTCCATGGAGTGACTGAACGGATCAGCTGTCGGACATCCTTGTTCAGCACGTCAGTCGAGTGGTGGGGCAGAGAGAGAGCACCGCCCAGTCAGAAAACAACAATTTGGCTCTCAGCCTCTGGTCTCCTATTCACTCACGTGCTCTCAAACTTCACCCAGTTCTCACCCGGACGAATAGAGCGTAAAATGGTCAACTGTCTTCAACCTATTGTTGAGCTGTAAACTCTTACTAGGCCTAAACAACCGCTCGTGCAATGTAATGGTTTATCTCATAGGTTGAGGCCTCAAACCGCCAAGGCTAAAACAAATTATGAAAGTAAGTCATAGACTATTGTCTAAAGCCAATTCTTTTAAGGAAAATGTTTTCACATTTATTATGAAGCGTTATTTTACCCCCCAACACGTGACATCTACACCTGCAACCCTCAAAAATACACCGCAGCAGAGCAGGGTTTTTCTTCACGGTCAGTGCCATCCGGAATCCTTGGGTGACGGCCATAACAGCTAGACCCTAACTTTAACCCCTACCTTCAATGGGGGGTGGGTATGTCCCAAGGATCCCGAATTGCACGGACCGTTTATTCACCTGTTGACGCATGTAGCGCGCAATTCCAATAGTCAGCGCAAGGTAGGTGGGCACCATGGCAATATTGTTGCAAATAACATCCTTCCAGATGCGTGCATTTTTCTTCTCACGCTGGGACCCATTTTCCAATCCATCTGTTAAAACAGGCTCCATTAGTCCACTTCCTGGCAAGTGGCAACTCAAAACGACTAACATGGATGTCAAAAAGGTTAACTAACTCAAATAATTATTGAAAGCTAGGCATACTTCTAGCCTATCTCAACTCTCCCTGAGCCCCATCTAGGTGTGATAGCTCCTCAGCAAATGATGGATCATCCATTGAAGAGGAAGGCGTTTAGTAGTCTATCATGACTAGCCCACAGTATGCCCCATCCTGGTTAGGCTACAGCAATGTGTCACATCTGCAACGCTATGGCTCAGGAACAGGCTTTAGGCTTCACCAGGGATTTGTTCTAGCCTACCTCCCTTCAGGCACCTTCAGAAAGTGCCCACAGTGTCAACTCGAAAAGTCATTCCATTCTGCATGTGAAGTGTGCTCTCATAAAAAAAGATCCATTGTGCAGAATGAAGTAAAATGTTTTTCAGTGGAACTTTTTGGCATTGCCCATGGTCTGGCTGGCCAAGTGGTCCACAGTTTCCCCCTATCCCCATCACTCGGGCTGACCTTAGGAAGACCCCGAGACAGCCTGTGGTTTTCAATAGAAGAGGACCCCTGTGACTCTTAAAGAACATATAGAAAGAATTTTGGGGTTATGTTGCATGATATTTACGGATCAGGCCCAACGACAATGCTTTTGTTGTCCCGTCGTTCCTCCAATAAATTCCCTTACAAAAAATATTGCAGTTTTGAAACTGCAGTAAAAGTGCAGTAACTGCAATCGACTGTGGTATTTGGATGCAGTAATTGCAGTGTACTGCAGCTGAACTACACTGCACTCTAACTGCAGTTACACTGCAAAATTATTGCAGTAAAAAAAAGTTATTTTGGGCAGTTTTTGCAGCATACTGCAGGTTATACTGCACTCTGACTGCAATCTTTTTTCGGAAGAGTCATGATCAATTGATCCCTTTTTGACTGAGAAAGTTAGCTAGTTGCAGGCCTACGATTAACTTAAAATTGCCCTGACACAAAACCAGAAATGAGAGATGAGGAATACTGAAAGAACCATCAGAGAATATCACACATTTTTAAATGCTGCAAAACGACTTCTCTTTAACACATATCTAAACTATTAACGCATTAAAATAATATATTTTTATTTCTGTTTATATATTGTATGATATCACATTTTCTGTACATGTCTGTATGTATCAAGATATAAACCCAAAGAGTGCAGCCTAAGACGTCCACTTTGGTTCACATGAGGTAAAAAAAAAGAAAATAAATGCTTTCTAGAGACAGACTTTTTAATAAAGGGTACCTGAATGGCGGTCTCATAACTTTTGCCCCTCACTGGACTTGGCCCTGTGCCCAGGGTCTGGCTGCACTCCAGGTGACTGCGGAACTCGGGGCGGCCTGACCCGACGATGTCACCCACCCTGGGAAGGAGCAGAGAGAAAATAGGAAAGGAAGGAGGAAAAAGGGGGTAGCTGAAAAGAAAAGCTGGACAGGAGATCTTTCATGGGGCCCTGAAAGATGAGAATTTAATTACACATCTCTTTATTCATCTGTCCATCCACACCAACACTGCACAAGCTAACTTTTCAAAACAGCCACCTTCCACACATTTGTCCAGTTAACCCCCTCCCTACGAACACTTTACAACCCATTCAAAGCTTATCCCCACATAGTTTTACTTAAAGCCTTTGCTTATAGCCACCGTTTTACTTTAAAGTCAGTAACACACTATTAGACTTAGCCTACACAACACTCAACCACGCTTAAACATTTACATTTTTTCCTTTTAAATTAGACAGAAAAATCACTTCGCTAACACATTGACGTTCATGAATGAACATTCATTAACTGTTCATAAGTAGTGTGTAGGCTACTAATGAGTCCTCCCCCATTTATGAATGATATATAAGCATTACAATACATACACATTTGATGGATTATTATATAGTTCATTATAAACTGGGTGGTTCAAGCCCTGAATGCTGATTGGCTGAAAGCTGTGGTATATCAGCCGGGTGTGATCAAACATTTCTTTGTACTGTTCTAATTATGTTGGTGACCAGTTTAAAATAGCAATAAGGCACCTCGGGGGTTTGTGATATATGGCCAATATACCACGGCTAACGGCTGTATCCAGGCACTCCGCGTTGCGTCGTGGTAGGGAACAGACCTTAGCCGGGGTATATTGGCCATATACCACACCCCCCCGTGCCTTATTGCTTAAGTGTAAACATGAATATACAGTGCCTTCAAAAAGTATTCACACCCCTTTACTTTTTCCACATTTTGTGTTAAACTGGGATAAAAATGTATGTCATTTTTTGTCAACGATCTACACAAAATACTCTGTCCAAGTGGAACAAACATTGCAACATTAGTAAAAAAAAATATATAAAAAATGTAATAAAACACTAATATATCTTGATTAGAGAAGTATTTAAGCCCGAGTCAATACATGTTAGAATCACCTTTGTCAGCAATTACAGCTGTGAGTCTCTAATAGCTTACAACACCTTCAAGCTCTGTCAAATTGGTTGTTGATCATTGCTAGACAACCATTTTCAGGTCTTGCCATAGATTTTCAAACATATTTAAGTCAAAACTGTAACTTAGCCACTCAGGCACAGTCACGGTAACAGTCAGTCTTCTTGGTAAGCAACTCCAGTGTAGATTTGGCCTTGTGTTTTAGGTTAATGTCCTGCTGAAAGGTGAATTCCTCTCCCAGTGTCTGGTGGAAAGCAGACAACCAGGTTTTCCTCTAGGATTTTGCAGGTGCTTAGCTACATTCCATTTATGTTCTTTTTTATCCTGAAAAACTCCCCAGTCCTTAACAATTACAGCCAGCATCATGTTATGGAGAGCGGTACTCAGTAATGTGTTATTTTGGATTTGCCCCAAACACAACACTTTCTATTCAGGACAAAAAGTGAATTGCTTTGCCACATTTTTTTGCAGTATTACTTTAGTGTCTTGTTGCAAATAGGATGCATGTTTTGGAATATTTGTATTCTGTACAGGATTCCTCCTTTTCACAGAAACTACAATGTTTTTGATCTACCTCAGTTTTTTTTCCTGTCACAGCCATTAAACTAACTGTTTTAAAGTCACCATTGGCCTCATGGTGAAATCCCTGAGCGGGAACAGAGTTAGGAATGATGCCTGTATCTTTGTAGTGAGCGGACCAAGTATTTTTGGGACAGTAGCAGGTTTTCTTACATTGAACAAAATTCTCTATTGAAGTCTTTTTTTCTCCTCAAACAATCAAGGATGATCTCACAAGGATAACACAAATCTTCTTAACACGAATAAGGAACACACGGTGAGTAACTTTTAACTATAACATAAATCACGGTTGTGTCACCGCCTCAACTATCCATTTGTGGAGAGCTCCTTTCGGGTGGTGGTGTGGATCCGTGGTTGCCATTCCCAAGAGGTAATTTGTCCTCTTCTCCCTTCCGTCAGGTGAATCCGCTCCTTTGGAGAATGAATCACTCTTTTTTTTCCTCCAGTCTCCCTCTTCTCTCTTGTAGGGGGAAGAAAATAGGTGATTAGTACTGTCAGCTGTGCTTAAACTGCCTCTGATCACCTTCACTCACATGCCGGGCTGGGCTACTATCCGTGGGACCAGCCTGCCCCCTGGTGCTCCTTCCACAGTAGTGACTGGGTGTGTTGATGCCCCATCTAAAGTTTAATGAATAACTTCACCATGCTCAAAGAGATATTCAATTGATGCTTTTTTTTTGTACCCATCCACCAATAGGTGCTCTTCTTTGCGAGGCATTGGTCTTTGTGGTTGAATCTGTGTTAAAATTCACCTGCTCGACTGAGGGACCTTACAGATAATTATGTGTGTGGGGTACAGAGATGAGGTAGTCATTAAAAAAAGAATGTCAAACACTGTTATTGCACACACAATTAGTCCATGCAACTTATGTGACTTGTTATGCACATTTTTACTTCTACACTTTAGGCTTGCCATAACAGTGGTTGAATACTTGACTCAACACATTTGTTTTTTGATGAATAATAAACAATTTTAAAAAACAATTAGAGTGACAAAAAATACTATTTGAATCCATTTTAAATTCAGGCTGTAACAACAAAATGTGGAAAAGGTCAAGGGGTGGGAATACTTTCTGAAGGCACTGAAACTGCAAGGCAGAAACTGAACTTCTGCTGCAGAAATAAGTCAATAGACACGATTCCAGTGGTTACACCTTTCTTTTTATTGAGATTACCTTGACAGTCACAAAGTTACCAAATGGAGCCCATTGAAACATTGAAGCGGAGGGGGCAAGCCCCCAGGACTCTCCCTCCCCATCTCTCAGGGTGTGGCATGACATAGTGGGCATTGACCAGAGAAAGAGACTAGGTCTGAAATGGCACCCTATTGCCTATATAGTGCACTACTTTTGGCCAGGGCCCATGGGGTTTTGGGAATAGTGTGTCATTACAGACAGCCAGAGAGATAGGGTTTTTCAGAAGTTAGCAGAACCAATTTTAGTGTTAATTAGTAGAATGTAGTGACAGAGGAAAAAGAGAATGGAAACTTTGTAGTGTCACTCAGTGTTTGTTGCAACTGCTCAGACAATCTGATAGCCTTTGTTTAATACACACAAAAGCCATGATGGAAGTAGAAGGAATATGGGAGGAAGAGGAATGCTATCTCAAGCCGCACTCAGTGGAAAGTTTTAAAATGTTAATTTGAAATGCAAGCAGTCCAAGTCTAGTAGGCTGAGAGGAGTTGAGCACTCAGGGTGCCATTTGGGATCGAGACTAAAAGTAATGTACTATACAGGGAGCCATTTGGGACGCAGGCCATCTCTCGCTCTCTGGTAACACACACCATTGTTCCATAAATCCAAACCCCTTCATTAAACGGATTTCAAAATGAAGTTGTAAACAATATTTTTGTATGGGTGGGGGAATCAGTGCACATGGAGTATAGCGGTTTATTGAAGCTTAAAAGGATAGTTCACCCAAATTACGATTTGGTTTTCTTACCCTGTAAGCAGTCTTCGGACAAGGTATGAGAGCAAGCCATGCTTTGGTTTAGTTTCCCTGGCACCGTTGCTACATGCTAACATTTTAGCATTTGGGCCACAAGTCCCATTGAAGTCTTGGGACCGATATTAGCAATTTTTACGCATATTTTTTTTAATTGAACCTTTATTTAACTAGGCAAGTCAGTTAAGAACAAAATCTTATTCATCATGTCCAAATGTATGAACATGATGTATGACAAATGCCAATATTGGTCCCATGACTTGAATGAGATTTGTGCTAAAAATGCTAAAACGTTAGCACGTAATAACAGTGCCAGGGAAAGTAAACCAAAGCATGTTGTTGTCATACCTTGTCCATAGACTGGCTTACAGGGTAAGGAAACCAATGCCAGTGTAATGTGGGTGAACTATCCCTTTAACTGGACAAGAAATACACCCATGCTAATGTAAAGCGCATGGGAGGGTCAGAATTCCAGACTCCTAAAAGATGTTGAGCAGAACATGGTCCTGGGGAAGAATAGCAACACAGACACACACAGAGATCCGCTCAACTGAGTCTCCTAAACAGACACCGTCACTAACAGCAGACTCTTGAGACCGTAACAACTGGCTCTGCTCGATCCATACAATATAGAAATGTGTTTATATATATTTATATTCAGACAGATGTATGCCGTTCTCAGTTGGTCAATGAATTTTGTTTGTTCCTAAAACTGACAATTTCGGTCACACAGAATGAATCTCTGCAGCACTTAGACAGAAAACAACAGGAACCACAGATAAAACATCTTCATTGTTATATCTGCGTAAATAGAGGAATCATAAATGACAATGACACTAACTCACAGCTATTGAAATAGTAGAGGACTTGAGTGTAGGAAAAGACAGTGAGCGAGACGGAATGGGGGCCAGAGAGCTTTAGAGAAGCACGACAAAGCACTAATTACAAAAACACAAGACGATTCATCACTAATATACTAAAGGGAAGGCGGGGTGTTACAAAAAACAAAACGTATATAAAATGTATTGAAAATGGCATGACACTTAATGGATGCATCTACACTGCATACTGCTGCAAACTACACACTAGGCTAAAGAGGGACTCCACCGGTTGGATATACAGATACAGGGGCAGGGCTGGGGAGAGAGAGGTAGGACAGGAGAACAGAAGAGCGACACACACACTACTACACCAGCATCAAGAGAGGGAGGGTAGCAGTTACCCCTAAGCCAATGACACATGGTCAGATCTGTGGTTATTGGCAAGGGGTACAGTCATCCACTAATTCAGTGCCATGAGGAATAGACGGGTAGAACAGGAATAGTAGACAACTATGGTAATGTAACCTGTGGCTTTAATTTGACCAGAGCCCTATGTTGCTCTGCTCAGTAGTACTATATAAAGAAACTACATTTCATAGGGGTGGAATGGATTTTTTGTTTCGATTAAAAGAGGTCAAAGACCTTTTAGATGCAGATGGTATTTTTTGTACTCTACAGGACGTTTGCAGTATCTATACATTTATGTGTTTAATAATTTCATAATTTTCAACACTTTTGAAAGCATGGTCCTGTTTTTTAAAATTTGATTTCATTTGTCAGCCAGCCCATGGGGGAAAAACAGAATCGATGGGAAGGTAGCGATCCCATGTTGTTGTCTTTCGCTCCCTCCTCCCTGTTGCACCGCTCTTTCGGCCCGATCGCGAGGGGGGGGGCGGTTAGCAGCGTGTCTCGTAGATGCCGCTGCGGCCGATGTAGCGCACCCATTTGATGACGTCGTGGTCACTGTAGTTCAGCTTGGGCTCGAACACCTTCAGGTAGCGCACCTTGAGCCCGGACGGAGCAAATGGCACCTGGGAGACCATAACAGAACCATAATGACAAATGTCAGAAATGTTTGCACATCTGGGTCATTCAACCATAGGAGTTGGCTATACAGCACCAAACTGCTCTTGAACCCAGCTACAGTAGAGGTGACTGTGTAAAGGAAATAAAAGACCTAATCACCTCAAAGTTCATGGAGATGGGAGGGCGCGCCCACTTCTTCTTGTCGTTGGTGGGCAGCAGCTCGATCTCGGCACTGATCTGAGACTCCTTCATCCCTGCCATACGCTTGATCCTGCAGACACACATACCCACACACAGTTAACACCATTCCACAGCACACACACACTAGGGATGGGCACGGTTAATTCAAATGGTCGTTAGTATTCCAAGTATTAAGATATATATATATATATATATATATATATACACACAGTACCAGTCAAAAGTTTACACACACCTACACATTCAAAGGTTTTTCTTTATTTTTTTACTATTTTCTACATTGTAGAATAGTGAAGAGATCAAAACTACGAAATAACACATAAGAAATTATGTAGTAACCAAAAAAAGTGTTAAACAAATGAAAATATATTTTATATTTGAGATTTTTCAAAGGAGCCACCCTTCGCCTTGATGACAGCTTTGCACACTCTTGGCATTCTCTCAACCAGATTCACCTAGAATGCTTTTCCAACATATGCTGAGCACTTGTTGGCTGCTTTTCTTTCACTCTGCGGTCCAACTCATCCCAAATCATCTCAATTGGGTTGAGGTCGGATGACTGCGGAGGCCAGGTCATCTGATGCAGCACTCCATCACTCTCCTTCTTGGTCAAATAGCCCTTACACAGCCTGGAGATGTGCCAGTTTCATCATATCGCTTGATGGTTTTTGCAACTGCACTTGAAGAAACGTTCAAAGTTCTTAACATTTTCCAGATTGACTGACTTTCATGTCTTAAAGTAATAATGGACTGTCGTTTCTCTTTGCTTATTCGAGCTGTTCTTGCCAGAATATGGACTTGGTTTTTTACCGAATGGGGCTATCTTCTAAAATATATTTAGTTTTGTTTAACACTTTTTTGGCTACTAAATGATTCCATGTGTGTTATTTCATAGTTTTGATGTCTTCACTATAATTCTACAATGTAGAAAATAGTCAAAATAAAGAAAAACCCTTGAAAGAGTAGGTGCGTCCAAACTTTTGACTGGTACTGTATATATCGATTTTTAAGGGGCCCATTTTAACAACTGAGAAAGCTTAGTCTTCATGAAATATTAAATATCAGCGCGACAAAACAAACCCCGGCAAGACGTCACAATGTGCTTTAAGAGTTCTCAAGCGTTGCTTCGATCCGTCAGTATGAGACAGCTGGTGTTCTCATTTGCATGTAGGCTACTCTCTACTGTATTATAAAAATTACAATTTACAAGTGGAGTCAGCTATGCACGTTACAGCAGTAAAATATCATTCTAATATATAATTCTAATAATATATAATTCTAATTTACAAGTTCAACAATATAGGCCAACAATATAGGCCACCTACCTCTTGCATTGCAAACACCTGCCTGGAAAAGTCGACCCTCAGCAACTATATATAGCATGTTTGAATTATAAAATTCGCCATCAAAAAAGGTTCCAATATTAAACTCAACATCCAAGAGAAAAACTAGCAACTAGCCAGCTAGCAACTCCAGCAAAGTTTTCAAGTAAGTGCGTTCACGTTTATTTGGCTGTAGGCTAATCACCCACCGGTAGGCTATACACATTTGCAAGCAATGCGTGTGTGGATCTGTTTGCTAGCCAGCTAAATTAGCTAGCTAGCTTGCGTCACTTACTAGTCGCAGAGCTGGCTTAGTGATTATTATCCATAGTTTCCAGCATGTGGACACAGGTCTTGCAGAGGAGTCTAAAATATGGTTCAACTAACAAGTGTTGAGCTAGGAAAATATTCTGAATGAAATGAAAATTGCCCACAATTCAACTCTCATTTATAATGAGAGGGACACAGCTAGATATACAGTTGAAGTCAGAAGTTTATATACACCTTAGCCAAAGATATTTAAACTCAGTTTTTTACAATTCCTGACATTTAATACTAGTAAAAATTCCCTGTCTCAGGTCAGTTAGGATCACCACTTTATTTTAAGAATGTGATAATGTCAGAATAATAGTAGAGGGAAGGATTTATTTCAGCTTTTATTTCTTTCATCACATTCCCAGTGGGTCAGCAGTTTACATACACTCAATTAGTATTTGGTAGCATTGCCTTTAAATTGTTTAACTTGGGTCAAACGTTTCTGGTAGCCTTCCACAAGCTTCCCACAATAAGTTGGGTGGATTTTGGCACATTCCTACTGACAGAGCTGCCGTAACTGAGTCAGGTTTTTAGGCCTCCTTGCTCGCACACGCTTTTTCAGTTCTGCCCACAAATTTTCTATAGGATTGAGGTCAGGGGTTTGTGATGACCACTCTAATACCTTGACTTTGTTGTCCTTAAGCCATTTTGCAACAACTTTGGAAGTATGCTTGGGGTCATTGTCCATTTGGAAGACCCATTTGCGACCAAGCTTTAACTTGACTGATGTCTTGATGTTGCTTCAATATATCCACATAATTTTCCTATCTCATGACGCCATCTATTTTGTGAAGTGCACCAGTCCCTCCTGCAGCAAAGCACTCACACAACATGATGCTGCCACCCCCGTGCTTCACGGTTGGGATGGTGTTCTTCAGCTTGCAAGCCTCCCCCTTTTCCTCCAAACATAACGATGGTCATTATGGCCAAACAGTTCTATTTTTGTTTCATCAGACCGGAGGACATTTCTCCAAAAAGTAAGATCTTTGTCCCCATGTGCAGTTGCAAACCGTAGTCTGGATTTGTTATGGCGGTTTTGGAGAGGTGGCTTATTCCTTGCTGAGCGGCCTTTCAGGTTATGTCGATATAGGACTTGTTTTACTGTGGATATAGATACTTTTGTACCTGTTTCCTCCAGCATCTTCACAAGGTCCTTTGCTGTTGCACTTTTCGCACTAAAGTATGTTAATCTCTAGGAGACAGAACGCGTCTCCTTCCTGAGCGGTATGACGGCTGTGTGGTCCATGGTGTTTATAATTGCGTACTATTGTTTGTACAGATAAACGTGGTACCTTCAGGCATTTGGAAATTTCTCCCAAGGATGAACCAGACTTGTAGAGGTCAACAATTTTCTTTCTGAGGTCTTGGCTGATTTCTTTTGATTTTCCCATGATGTCAAGCAAAGAGGCACTGAGTTTGAAGGTAGGCCTTGAAATACATCCACCGGTACACCTCCAATTGACTCAAAAGATGTAAATTAGCCTATCAGAAGCTTCTAAAGCCATGACATACTTTTCTGGAATTGTCCAAGCTGTTTTAAAGGCACAGTCAACTTCGTGTATGTAAACTTCTGACCCTCAGCCACACACACACACACACACACACACACACACACACACACACACACACACACACACACACACACACACACACACACAGTCCGGCTTAGTTGATAAAAAACAAGAGTCTGCAGCTCTGAGGGCTCTGGTTAGCACTCATCGATCCCTCGACCCCGCGTGTCGTGAAAAAAAGTCCCCAATTTAAAAACTTTTTCCGGTCAGTAGTTTATAGATGACTGCGAAGCATACACATTCATCAGGCTGTCACATAACCTGGGTGGGGTTCATTAGGCACGAAACAGAAACAATTTACTGAAACAGGGAGGGACTCCCTTTACATGTCCAATATTTTCCCCCCCCGGTTGCGTAATGTTTTCCAATGTGAGCCCTAATAAACAGGGCCCTGGTACTGATAACCTGAGAACAACAGTGAGGAAAACTTACTTCCAGACGATGGCGTTCTCGCTGGCCTTGTACTTGGCCTTGCCCTTCATGCAGATCACCTGGACCCCGCTGGTGTTGAGAGGAGTGGGGATGCGCACCTGGGTAGTAAAAACGTGGAAAAAGACATTCAGTGCAGTGGATCCATTCCCCATCTACAAACACTCATTCATTAGTTTATGGGTAAGACCAAGGTTGCATCCCGAAATGGCTATGTTGAGCACTACTACAAAAGTAGGTTATTTCAGGACTTTTACCTGACCACACGACCTGACCATGATGACCACGACCTGGTCAGGTACTGTGCCCAAAGCTCTATGCTCATATGGTACCCCTAAATCCCTCTGTAGCCATACCTCAATCTTCTGAGCCAGAAGCGAGGGCTTGAAGTTGGACTTAATGACCACCTTGACTTCAAGCTTGGTGCGACCCACCTCCCTGACAAGGGGGATGACACGGAAGGGTAGGATGATGTCCTTGGTGGTGCGGTACCTGTGGAGAAGAGGCAAACACACACACACACAAAACGGACACAAGGTCAGAGCCTGTGTGTGAATGTGTGTGTGCGTGTGTCCGTATCACACAAGCTCGTTACCTCATGAGTTCACACTCTCCGTCCGGAGGAATGAAGCTGATGCTGCGCTCAGCGTCAAACTTGCTGAGACGCACACACTGGTGGAATGTACAGTCGTCAATGGCTATGGATTGCTTACCGCCACCACCGCCACTAAGAGGGAGATAAAGAAGAGAGGGAGGGAGAGAAAGAGAAAGGTGTTTAAAGGGGACAAGAGGGCCACACACACACTGGAGGGGAAACCTAGCCTAATCATAATACACAGACATTAAAATGTCTGTGTATTACAAAATGGATGACAGTGAGATTAACTTCTAACACAAATTTACAAAGAGTATGAATTTCAAATTAGAGCTGATGCACACATTGAACTCCTTCATACTGAAATCCACAAACACACACAAAACAGATACAAATTGCCTGGTCAGTCTGACTTGCATGCCATGTCGCGTTCAGAAGGATGCAACATTTGATTATGAACACTACATCCAATTCTACATGTCAGAAAATCAGACACACAACATTGCTCTGTAGTGAACACAACCACGTGTAGACAAAACGATGGACAGACGCACACAGAGGCAGATTGAGGCAGACTGAGGATGGAGAGAGCAGTCTGACCGAGTGAGTGATGTACGCTACCTGCCCCCCAAATCACTGAGGTCCAGCACAGAGAGAGGGAGAAAATAAAAACACAAATCAAGGGGGGAACACACAGAGCTTGACACTGACACTTAAAATATTAGCACTCTAAACATAATGCCAGGAAATAAAAAACTTCATAAAAAAGGTGATGGAAAATGATGAACAAAGTTTTTAAAAATCCACACTGTTATGTTACAGCCTTATTCTAAAATGGATCAAATAAAAATATTCCTCAATCTAGACACAATTCCCCAAAATGACAAAGTGAAAACAGGCTGAGAAATTGTTGCGCATTTATTACAAATAAAAAAAATGAAATTCCTTATTTACATAAGTATTCAGACCCTTTGCTATGAGACTAAATTGAGGTAAGATCCTGCTTCCATTGATCATCCTTGAGATGTTTCAACAACTTGATTGGAGTCTACCTGTGTTAAATTCAATTAATTGGACATGATTTGGAAAGGCACACACCTGTCTATATTAAGGTCCCACAGTTGACAGTGCATGTCAGAGCAAAATCCAAGCCATGAGGTTGAAGGAATTGTCCGTATAGCTCCGAGACAGGATTGTGTTGAGGCACAGATCTAGGGAAGGGTACCTAAAAATGTCTGCCGCATTGAAGGTCCCCAAGAACACAGTGGCCTCCATCATTCTTAAATGGAAGAAGTTTGGAACCACCAAGACTATTCCTAGAGCTGGCCGCCCGGCCAAACTGGGCAATAGCTGGATAATGGCCTTGCAAGAACCCGATGGTCACTCTGACGTTCCTCTGTGGAGATTGGAGAACCTTCCAGAAGAACCACCAATCAGGCCTTTATGGTAGAGTTCTAAAATCCTAAAACGTCTAAAACCTGTTTTCTCTTTGTCGTTATGGTGTATTGTGTGTAGATTGATGAGGGGAAAAAACGATTTAATCAGTTTTAGCCTGGTCCCAGATCTGTTGTGTTCTTGCCAAATCCATTGATGTCATTGGCAAGCCAAACATTGTGGAAACAGGAGGCACCTGAGCTCAATTTCGAGTCTCATAGCAAAGGGTCTGAATACTTATGTAAATAAGGCATTTCCACTGTTTATTTTTAATAAATTAGCAAAAAAAAACATTTGAACTGTTTTTGCTTTGTCATTATGGGGTATTGTGTGTAGATTGATGAGGGAAACTTATTATTTAATCAGTTTTAGAATAAGGCTGTAACGTAACAAAATGTGGAAATAGTCAAGGGGTGTCTGAATACTTTCCGAATGCACTGTATATATTTTTTAGACCAGAGGAAAGAGTTCCTCCTACTGGCCCTTCAACACCACTTCCAGCAGCATCTGGTCTCCTATCCAGTGACCAACCCTGCTTAGCTTCAGAGGCAAGCCAGCAGTGGGATGCAGGATGGTATGCTGCTGGCAAATCAATCAAATAGAAATATACAAAGCCGGCCACACCCGTTGCCCCCTCACCTTTTGCCCGCCGCCTCCTCGGAGGCGCCCCCCTTGCCCTGTTTGTCGATGACGATCTTGTCGTTCATGCCAAATTTGCACTCCGGCATGCCGCTCAGGTAGCTTTTCATCACCACGCGGCCTGAGACGTGGGCGCTCAGCACCTGGCCTGATTTGAGCAGAGGAAGAGGTTACCACGGAGAAACACGGAAGGCAGGTAACCGGTTCAGGACAGCTGTCAAGGAGTGGTTTACACATTAAAAACAGGCAGGGGGCGGCCTCTAGTGGCCACACTGGCACTATACCACTCCGCTAAATTTGCATTCATCGTCATATTTATTTAACTAGGCAAGTCAGTTAAGAACAAATTCTTATTTACAATGACAGCCTAGCGGAGAACAGTGGGTTAACTGCCTTGTTCAGGGGCAGAACAACAGATATTTACCTTGTCAGCTCGGTGATTCGATCCAGCAACCTTTCGGTTACTGGCCCAACGCTCTAACCACTAGGCTACCTGTCGCCACGAAATATAACAAATATATTGGCACCCTTGCACTTTTCTTATAATTCCCTATTTCTTCTAAAATGTTTGGTTTAATGTTATTGGATTTTTAACATTGCAGAACCAATTTCGGTGTTACACACAGGATTTTTTTGTTTCATTTTTGTATTGTAATTTCAGAAAATGTCCATAATATATCTGCAGTAATAGTGTAATGATAGTGTTTCACAGGTGTTACTTAACCACCAGTGTTGTGATTGGCTGTGATATTGGCCTATTGATTTCTCCCGCCGAAGCGGCATCTGTTGTCAAAATGGGAAAGCTGTTCCGACTTTGTGGCTGTGTTATCTAGCGGAAATCGCTCTGTCATTTCGATTTAGATGGTACAATGATTCCCTACAGTATTCAGTGCTTGATTTCTCACATAAACAGAAATTGAGCATACAGTGTAGACTTTTAGCAACCTGGATATTACACAGGATTTTCCACTAGATAACACAGCCAGAAAGTGAGAACAGCTTTCCCATTTGTACAACAGATGCCGCTTTGGCGGGAGGACTCAATAGGCAAAAATCACAGCCAATCACAACACTGGCACCTTTAAGTCTACACTTTTAATTGTGGGGTTGCTATGCTGCCTCTGGTACCTGGGGTCTTGAAAGTGTGCAAGACATCATGAAATCAGCAGATTATCAAGGTGTTTTGGAGTCCAATGTTCAAACCAGTGTCCAGACACTGGGTCTCCATCGAAGGTTGTGGGTCTTCCAGCAGGACACATATCAAAAAGCACCCAGGAATGGTTCAAATCACATCCAAAACCCATGGTGAGATCTGGTGGAGGGCACCTCTCAAAAAATAATTAGAGCAGTTTGTTGCTGCCAAATTGATAGCAGAAAGGTACAGCAAGCTCATTGAAGCGTTTGTCTGCAGTAATCTTGGCCAAAGGCTGTGCAACCAAGTACTAGCTCCGGGGTGCCACCAATTTTGTCCATGCCATTTGTCTTTATTTTCTAAATTGAGTTTACAAAAATGCACTTGGTTCTGCAATGCTGAAAATCCAATAACATGGTGTGGAGACCAAAAGTGTTTTTCCATTTCAACTTATTTTAGAAGAAATAGGGACATTTTTACAAAAAAAGCACAAGGTTGACAATATATTTGGCCGCGACTTTAAAGTGTAGTTGCCTCGTCTTTGTAATGTGAGATCGTGATAGATCATTGGATCACTGACCTGGTCTAGTCTTGGTGATTGTATATTGTGCATATATAGTGAGCTCCAAAAGTATTGGACAGTGTCACATACTATGTTGTTTTGGCTCTGTACTCCAGCACTATGAATTTGAAACATTACAATGACTATGAGGTTAACGTGCAGACTGTCTTTTTCATCCATTTCGAGTGAACCGTTTAGAAATTACAGTACTTTTTGCACATAGTCCCCCGTGAAAGTATTGGGACAAATTCACTTATATGTGTATTAAAGTAGTCAGAAGTTTAGCATTTGGTCCCATATTCCTAGCACGCAATGACTACATCAAGATTGTGACTCCACAAACTTGTTTGATTTTTGTGCCCAATACAAATGAAC
This sequence comes from Salvelinus sp. IW2-2015, assembly GCF_002910315.2. Taxonomy (NCBI): domain Eukaryota; kingdom Metazoa; phylum Chordata; class Actinopteri; order Salmoniformes; family Salmonidae; genus Salvelinus; species Salvelinus sp. IW2-2015. Next base: position 207,628 of record NW_019942675.1, read on the forward strand.
AGTAAATAATGTATTTTGTCATTTCGGAGTCCCTTTTATTGTAAATAAGAATAGAAAGTGTTTCTAAACACTTCAACATTAATGTGGATGCTAACATAGTGAATAATGATGAGTGAGAGAGACGCAGAAATATCATAACCCCCCCCCCCAAAAAAATGCTAACCTGTTCTGTTATTGTAATGGTGAGAGCTTTAGCATGTCTTGGGGGTATGATATTTGTAAGTCTAACTTTCTCACTCATCTTTATTCACGATTCATTCAGGACTATCCGTCATCATGGTAGCATCCACATTAATGTAAAAGTGTTTAGAAACATATTCTTATTTACAATAAAAGTAACTCCAAAATGACAATACAGTTGAAGTCGGAAGTTTACATACACTTAGGTTGGAGTCATTAAAACTAGTTTTTCAACCACTCCAAACATGTCCAATAGAATGTATTAATTCAAGCAAGGCCCAAGACCCGAGTCCAGTGTACGTTTGTCTTTGTTGATTTGTTTCAGTACACCAGTGTTACAAAGTCTTTGCTGCAAAACACACACATCGGTATTACCTTGTGGAGACATCAGCAGGTTGACGCTCTCCAGCACATCCAGGAAGAGCTCGTTGCGACGGTACTTGATGCCCTCGCGCCGCCAGCCGATCTGCCCAGTCACCTGACTGGTGATCTGAGACTGCTCCTCCTTGGACTGGAGACAGAGAGAGGGAGAAAAGGAGGGATATAGACAGAGATAGAGGAAAAGGACAGGGAGGAGAGAGAAACAAGTGGTTGATAAAAGAGATGAAAAAGACAAGGAAAGAGGGTAAAAAGGAGGAATGGACAGAGAGGACAGCGACGAAAAGGACAGGGAGGAGTAGAGAAAAAAGGGATTGACAGAGAGGACAAGGAGGAGGAAAGAGAGAAGAGGGTAAAAGGACAGTGAGGAAGAAAAGTAGGGACAGAGAGAAAATGAGAATGTAATTTATTTATTCAGGCAAGTCAGTTAAGAACAAATTCTTATTTACAATGACGGCCTACCGGGGAACAGTGGGTTATCTGCCTTGTTCAGGGGCAGAACGACACATTTTCACCTCGTCAGCTTGGGGATTCAATCCAGCAACCTTTTGGCTACCTGTCGCCCCATGCCAGATTGTTATGCCTTGTCCTGGGTAATTCTAACGACAACTCAATATGTAAAGTTGGACTCGGCAATATGTCGGTCATATATCCGTAAGGAGACAGTCACCCCGCTGTGCAAGATGTGAAACAGCCGAGTCTGCCTTTAAACAACCAATCAAAAGGGAGAGTACTCACATGGTGCTGGAGAATGAAATGACCAAGGGATAAACAGCAGCCACGTAGCACAAAGACAGAGACAGACACAGAGAGACAGAAAGAGAGACAGAGACATACAGATCGAGCGAGCGAGCGAAAAACACATTACACAAGTCTACATCGAATTCATCACTGTCATCAGCTCTGGCCGAAGCCATCCCTCATTCCCAACATCAACAGCTGAAAAGGTATACCACAGTGTGACTACCACGCAGTCCAAACTGGATATGAGAGATATCTTAAAATAATGGTCATGGTGCCCACCTGGCTCTTGATGCCCGTTTGAGTGATGAAGGTCTTCAGTGCGCCAGTCTCCGAGTTCTGGGGGTAGCCAAAGTCCAGGATCTCTACAAGGGACAAGGTGATCGTGAGACCACACACACTTCTGCTATGAGCTCACCAGATGGGCTCACAGAGAGACACCATCGTATTTTATGTAACCATTATTTGACCAGCTAAACTCAGAGACCGTGTTGAACATGAGTGACGATCTGGGAAACGGTTGCAGGGGAAGAGAAGGGTTGTTTCCAACTGTTACCCTCTTTAAGTCAAAAAAGTTTTTGTCCTTCCCAAACATCATATATCAGAAGAAAGTTGTACTTGTATGTTTTTAAAACACGTCCACTGCTGCATTTTCTGTATATTGCTATTCACCTAAAGAAAACGAATATGTGGCCTGGCTGGTCTAGGGGTAATGCCGCAGCCTCTGGCACACATGCACAGGCAGGGCATAGGTTTTAAATCTGGCCAACTGCCTTAGACATAACCTCTCCACTATAATTCTATGTCACTATCTGTATAAAACATTTATTTAAAAAAAAAATGTAAAAAGTAATTTTTGAAAAGAAACGCAATCATAATAATATCACCAATATCTTGAGTGGATATTAGCAAGTCTGCAATGTCTGTCACCGTCACACAGCACACCTCGACGTCTGCCGGCGCTATATTTTCTTTAGGTTGAGATTTTCTTGCTTTAAAAGTCACAAAAATCTAAACGTAAAAAAACAACAGCACAGCAGAAAGGCTGACCGCGGCACGAGAGAACCACTTCAGGATGTGGCATGACGGTTGTGTGGAATTCCTGTAAAGTGTGTAAGGTTGTTGTAAAACGATTGGGGAAATAACACGCTGCAATTGAGAGCACACACACTAGGGATGGGCACAGTTATTAAACTATTCTAATATCTTAATCGATTTTAGTATTCGAAAGTATACTTTTTGGGAAAAAATCCTATTTTTACAATGAAAATACTGTCCAAAATGAAATGATCTATGTGATATTGCTACTAGGGCTGACCCCATTTAGCCGACTAGTCGATTGTTTGCTCGATCGACTAGTCGATTGTTGGTCGAGCGAGATTTCTTTAGTCGAGCAGTGGCAAAAAGATATAGAATGGTGTACAAGACACCAGTCTGATTCGCGCTGAGTGGACTGACCCATTGTGGAGAACATGGGGGTGACACAGTCCACCAGTCTAAGACGTGCTACTGAAATTGTATATGGTTATATTACATAAGAACAAGGGTGCGACACTAATAACAATTAGATAACAAACGCGCTTTCTCCATCATTGGATAGTGGTCGCTGTCCAGGCCTGAAACACATCACTGCGCTGTTGAATTGCAGCATTTTTCTAGACCATGTTGCTATGTGCATAATAGCAAAGTTAACCAGCATATTGGTGTTGAGAACAACGCGGTAGAGGCAGCAACAGAATGTGGAGATGAGAAAACAGCCTTTTCCTTGTCTAAGAGAAGTGAGGAGAAGAAACCCCAACTTAATTAGATCAACAATCAATAGCCTAACTGTTAAATGTGTGTGGTGTTATAAATCAGCAATATAAATCTACAGAAATAAGGCAGATCCTGCTTCTGTTGCCTGTTTGAGTGTTTGTTGAATAGCCTACGGATTCCGAGAGCAACCAAGCCTAACGCAACAACGTCAAGTACACAATTGCACAAATTCGACTGTTTTTAATCTTTGTTATGCTGCAATAAACGTTTGACTCTATTTTTCGATAGAACATCCGCTCTGGTATTATTTATTAAGTGTTGCTTACATTGCTCCAAATTGTCAGGGAAATAATATTTATAATGATAACCACAACATTCCTTTTTGTTGACCTCCATATTAGTACAATTATTATGAATGGTAATCATCTTATCATTAGTTGGCTTAGTATAGCACCCATGTATAACCACCATTGAGCTGTAGGTAATGTCACTATCATTAGTAGACCTTAGTATAGCAGCCTTGTATAACCACCATGGAGCTGTAGGTAATGTCATTATCATTAGTAGGCCTTGTATAACCACCATGGAGCTGTAATTCTAACCACACATCCTGTTATGTGTTAATACCGTAACTTACTTAGACATTTCAATACTGTATCCATCAATCATTTATTTGTTAATGTCATCACACAGCATACGAGTCATTCATGATTTGAAATGCAATCAAGCATTTTAGTTTTTAAATCAAACAATGCGAGCCTTGAATATTTAGCTAAATAAACCGTTCCATTTCAGAAATTGTATTCATTAATGAATGCAACTATTTTTAGTCTGCTGTAATAAATGCTTAACAAAAAAACGTTACTAAAGACTCTCTGGTACACTTATACTTAATTTAATGTTGTTCAGGGTTTGTTATAAACAATTTATAGATGTGATTATGTTACGCTATAGTTACAGCCTGCCCGCTCATTAGGCAGATTGACGAGGGCAGCATTTTCTAAGCTGAACTGAACTGGCCAAGACGCACCTACAACACATAAAACCTCACATAATTCTGCCAAAAAACATTGACAATTTCTCTCAACCAGTGGAATATGTTTTTTTTAGGTGAGCGCTGATGCCGGCCTTTCATAAGCAGTAAACCACTTTGTCAAAGGCAGGGGCGCAAAATCATTTAGCTTGTCTTATTCCCAGCACACCTCTTGAGGGGGCTGTTGGAGAGATGCATCTCCGCAGCGCTCCACCAACGTTCAGTCCCAAAACATTCTAACATAAATCATGTAGCAGATATAGGATATGGTAGAAAGAGTATGTGGCCTTTTCTGAAGCCTATAGGCTGGAGATAAAATGTATGACAATGTAATGAGACGGACACTTTTTACATCACGCAGGTTTCTCCAGATCAAATAGCCTCACCTAAATGGTGCACAATCAAAAAAAAAAATTGCTGTTAACAAAGCAACATATCCTAAAGACAAGACAGGTCAGAGTAAAATAGACATTATGGAATGGACAATCACAACTGTTGTCCAGGAGTTTCACCCCATTGTCATGACCAGTGGTATCAATCAGGATTTTTTTGTAACAAGCTAATCATAGCGAAAAGGAAAATAAATTCTGCATTTTCCGCCGTGTAAACATATTGCAAATAGGCTCACGATAACTCCTGATAAAGTTGGGTAGCTGATTAGTCACAGGAATCAGGACAAATAAAGCAAACACAATGGCCTGTTTTACAAATGGTGGGCCTACCACGTGGATGGGCATTCATAAAATTCCATAGTGGGCCGACATGGTCCGACAAGGTCCTGCGGTGCCCAGCCCCACTCCCCAGGTGCTCTCATTCGTTGACTTCTGTAACCGTAAAAGCCTTGGTTTCATGCATGTTAACATTAGAAGCCTACTCCCTAAGTTAATTTTACTCACTACTTTAGCACACTCTGCCAACCCGGATGTCTTAGCCGTGTCTGAATCCTGGCTTAGGAAAACCACCAAAAACCCTGAAATCTCCATTGTCAACTATAACATTTTCCGCCAAGATAGAACTGCCAAAGGGGGCGGTGTTGCAATCTACTGCAAAGATAGCCTGCAGAGTTCTGTATTAGTTTCCAAGTCTGTGCCCAAACAATTCGAGCTTCGACTTCTAAAAATTCACCTTTCCAGAAACAAGTCTCTCACTGTTGCCGCTTGCTATAGACCTCCCTCTGCCCCCAGCTGTGCCCTCGATACCATATGTGAATTGATTGCCCCCCATCTATCTTCTGAGCTCGTGCTACTAGGTGACCTAAACTGGGACATGCTTAACACCCCGGCCATCCTACAATCTAAGCTTGATGCCCTCAATCTCACACAAATTATCAATGAACCTACCAGGTACAACTCCAAATCTGTAAACACGGGCACCCTCATAGATGTCATCCTAACTAACTCGCCCTCCAAATACACCTCTGCTGTTTTCAATCAAGATCTCAGCGATCACTGCCTCATTGCCTGCATCCGTAATGGGTCTGCGATCAAACGACCACCCATCATCACTGTCAAACGCTCCCTAAAACACTTCTGCAAGCAGGCCTTTCTAATCGACCTGGAAAGGGGTATCCTGGAATGACATTGACCTCATCCCGTCAGAAGAGGATGCCTGGTTATTCTTTAAAAGTGCCTTCCTCACCATCTTAAATAAGCATAACCCATTCAAAAAAATAGAACTAGGAATAGATATAGTCCTTGGTTCACTCCAGACCTGTCTGCCCTTGACCAGCGCAAAAACATCCCGTGGCATTCTGCATTAGCATCGAATAGCCCCCGTGATATGCAACTTTTCAGGGAAGTTAGGAACAAATATACACAGGCAGTTAGGAAAGCCAAGGCTAGCTTTTTCAAACAGAAATTTGCATCCTGTAGTACAAACTCAAAAAGGTTCTGGGACACTGTAAAGTCCATGGTGAATAAGAGCACCTCCTCCCAGCTGCCCACTGCTCTGAGGCCAGTAAACACTGTCACCACCGACAAATCCACTATAATTGAGAATTTCAATAAGCATTTCTCCTACGCTGGCCATGCTTTCCACCTGGCTACCCCTACCCCGGTCAACTGCCCGGCACCCTCCACAGCAACCGCCAAAGCCCCCACCATTTCTCCTTCACCCAAATCCAGATAGCTGATGTTCTGAAAGAGCTGCAAAATCTGGACCCCTACAAATCAGCCGGCTAGACAATCTGGACCCTCTCATTAAAATTATCTGCCGAAATTGTTGCACCCCTATTACTAGCCTGTTCAACCTCTCTTCGTATCGCCTGAGATTCCCAAAGATTGGAAAGCTGCCGCGGTCATCCCCCTCTTCAAAGGGGTGACACTCTAGACCCAAACTGTACAGACCTATATCTATCCTACCCTGTCGTTCTAAGGTCTTCGAAAGCCAAGTTAACAAACAGATTACCAACCATTTCGAATCCCACCGACCTTCTCCGCTATGCAATCTGGTTTCAGAGCTGGTCATGGGTGCACCTCAGCCACGCTCAAGGTCCTAAACGACACCATAACCGCCATCGATAAGAGACATTACTGCGCAGCCGTATTCATTGACATGGCCAAGGCTTTCGACTCTGTCAACACCACATTCTTATTGGCAGACCGACAGACTTGGTTTCTCAAATGATTGCCTCGCCTGGTTTACCAACTACTTCTCTGATAGAGTTCAGTGTGTCAAATCGGAGGGCCTGTTGTGCGGACCTCTGGCAGTCTCTATGGGGGTGCCACAGGGTTCAATCCTCGGGCCGACTCGCTTCTCTGTATACATCAATGATGTTGCTCTTGCTGCTGGTGATTATCTGATACACCTCTACGCAGACGACACCATTCTGTATACTTCTGGCCCCTCTTTGGACACAGTGTTAACTAACCTCCAGATGAGCTTCAATGCCATACAACTCTCCTTCCGTGGCCTCCAACTGCTCTTAAACGCAAGTAAAACTAAATGCATGCTATTCAACCGATCACTGCCTGCACCTACCCGCCCGTCCAACATCACTACTCTGGACGGTTCCGACCTAGAATATGTGGACAACTATAAATACCTAGGTGTCTGGTTAGACTGTAAACTCTCCTTCCAGACTCACATCAAACATCTCCAATCCAAAGTTAAATCTAGAATTGGCTTCCTATTTCGCAACAAAGCATCCTTCACTCATGCTGCCAAACATACCTTCGTAAAACTGACCATCCTACTGATCCTCGACTTCGGTGATGTCATCTATAAAATAGCCTCCAACACTCTACTCAACAAACTGGATGCAGTGCCATCCGTTTTGTCACCATAGCCCCATACACTACCCATCATTGCGCCCTGTACGCTCTCGTTGGTTGGCCCTCGCTTCATACTCGTCCCCAAACCCACTGGCTACAGGTTATCTATAAGTCTCTGCTAGGTAAAGCCCCGCCTCATCTCAGCTCACTGGTCACCATAGCAGCACCCACTCTTAGCACACGCTCCAGCAGGTATATCTCACTGGTCACCCAAAAAAGCCAATTCCTCCTTTGGTCGTCTTTCCTTCCAGTTCTCTGCTGCCAATGACTGGAACGAACTGCAAAAATCTCTGAAGCTGGAAACACTTATCTCCCTCACGAGCTTTAAGCACCAGCTGTCAGAGCAGCTCACAGATTACTGCACCTGTACATAGCCCATCTATAATTTAGCCCAAACAACTACCTCTTCCACTACTGTATTTATTGATTTTGCTTCTTTGCACTCCATTATTTATATTTCTACTTTGCACATTCTTCCACTGCAAATCTACCATTCCAGTGTTTTACTTGCTATATTGTATTTACTTCGCCACCATGGCCTTTTTTGCCTTTACCTCCCTTATCTCACCTCATTTGCTCACATTGTATATAGACTTATTTTTCTACTGTATTATTGACTGTATGTTTGTTTTACTCCATGTGTAACTCTGTGTTGTTGTATGTGTCGAACTGCTTTGCTTTATCTTGGCCAGGTCGCCAGTTGCAAATGAGAACTTGTTCTCAACTAGCCTACCTGGTTAAATAAAGGTGAAGTAAAAAATAAAAAATACAACCTAGTAAGCAGGAAGCAGGAACAGACTTCAATACAACCTAGGAAGCAGGACAGACTTCTTTTTTTGTTCCTGTTTGGACGTTGTTTTTGGTGTTTTACAAACGGTAGGCTTACCACATAAATGGGGGCATCAACAAAATTCAATTTCAGGCAACACTGTAGACTACACCACAGTAAGCACGACCGCGCCCTTTTTTGTGCAGTTTCCGGACCGGCCTCAATTTCCACATCCACGGGACATTGGTTTTTGGTCTGGTAGGGACCCGCGCGCCCTCTCCCGCCCCTCCCCGGGAGCAGAGTGCACCGGCTCTCTTCCTGAGTAGCGCCCCCATTGAAGTAAGAAATATATATATCATATTTAAAACATGCATTTCAATTATCAGGATATCCACTTTTTTTTTAAATATATTATTTGAATACTGCAATCAATTCAAATGCCCATCCTAACACCCCACACACACACACACACACACCACACACACACACACACACACACACACACACACACACACAACACAGTAGCAACATTAGATGACTGACACATCAGCTCTGCTCTTTCAAGATGACTCTTTCCAGACGATATCCTAAAAGAGTGGCAAAAGAAAAGGCTTCCGTTACCGTCCAGCAGCTCGTAGATTAACACAAAGTTGTTCTTGATGTTCTCCTCGCTGATCTTGCCGAAGTAGGCCGTCATGACGTCGCACATCTTAAGATGAGATAAATCAGACCGCTTCTTTATCAATCCCCAAGGACGAAACATTCTATTGCGCCAGCCAATACATACAACACCAATAAATATCCGTTGTAAGACTCGACACCATGGCGGCGTTGACATTCTGCTTGGTGACCGCCGCCAGCCAGATGTTGGAGCGCTTGACGTGGAAGAAGCTGGTGCGGGCGATGTTGGTGACCGGCGAGCGCACCTGCTGCCGCGCGTGGATCACGTTCACGCGGAACGCATCCACCGCGTTGCGCCTGGATACACGAATACAAAAAAGGATAGGAGGGGGTCGTTAGGGACGTTCAAAAGCTAGATCGTGAGCAGCATGCACACACAGAAGAGGAACAGAGTGTTAGACACATTTAACTGTATTAGGCAAGTAAAGATATGAGATGATTGAACTGTCAAAGAGGGGGAGAGTGAAAAAGGACCATGAGATGCACGGGAGAAAAGAACCGGTAAAGGGGAATGTAGCCTACATCTGGAGAAAGAGAAACCAGGCTTTAATAGAGGGTTGTCACTGCAGCTGGCAGGCCCGGCAAGACACTTGCAGTCAGGAGATGATCAGTTGCCAAGCATCATCTTACCTATTCCAACGGTAGCCAATGGACAAGACGATGGACATGGAGAGAAATGGCACCAGCAAAAAAGGGTGGACAGATACAGAAAAGATGAGGAGGAGCAGAAGAGGGAAAGGAAATGGATAATGAAAATGGGCAGAGGGTTCGGGAGAGATACACGAAGGGCGGGTGCAAGCACACCAGTGTTTCCATTAGCCGGTGTTGGGTTCTGAGAATATAAAATATACTTATTCATGTCACTGAGGGAGAAAGGGTCATGTATAACGTTTTCATGATTTCAGGATATGTTATTGCTAGCCATCAGGGATCATATGGGAGAGATCCTCTGGGAGGAGAAGAGAAGGTCTGGTACCAGTCACCATGACAGCCATGAGTTGGGGAGGAGTGAGCCGTTTGGGCAGAGGTCAGATGAAGTGAGGAAGAACAGATATCACTATGGTTCTGTCTAGCAACAGAGATGCATTGGCTGTTCAGATGTGCAGGAGGAGACTCAGCATAGGAGAACGTGTTAAATATCAGTGCTTGTGTGAATATGTCTTTGTCTGTTCAGCTGTTCGGTCCTTTGGGATGAATAAACTTGGTTAAAGCTTTCATAATGTCCGTTGAGTTCTTACTCTGATATTTAGAACCGAACACCGGCAAAACAAAGAAAAGCTATGAAATAAAATTGTAGCAAGCATCCCGATTTCATGCTTAAGCACCATTCTCTCACTTCTTATGCGCTGCCTTACATGCATGCGCCTGCTGCGAGAGAGAGAGAGAGTGTGAAGCCTTGGCCTTTTTCATTGAGGTAAAACAAAAGACAGAGGGGGGGAAAAAAGAGTATGCCTATAGCCTAAGGGGAATGTAGTGTATTTATTTTCATATTCATAATTATATATTATATATTTATTTTATCATTATTATTGTAGGCCTATTTATTAATCTAAACCAGTTCTTTAAATATGTACTTGTTGTGTTTCATTCTGTTGAGACATTTTTGTTGGCTAAATTAAGTGAGATCTGTCTTTTTAATTGTTTGCTCCTTATTAAGTTATATGTAAGCCTGTTGTAAAATAAATAACATTAACCGATTGCTGTCAATTGTTGAGTACGGTTGGCACTAGCATTTGTTGGTAATCGCTGCACTACACTGAGTGTACAAAACATTAGGAACACCTGCTCTTCCCTTGAGAATGAAAAAGTGAATCCGGGTGAAAGCTGTATTGATGTCACCTGTTAAATCCACTTCAATCAGTGTAGATCAGTGGTCACCAACCGGTCGATCTCCAAAGCATTCCTAGTCGATGGCCAAACATTTCTGTTAAAAAAACCAACGATAAACCTCGCGTTACAATTTTAAATTAGTCTCATGCGGTTGGTGCACCTGATTCAGCTGTCCTGCGCGCCGGGTAGGCGACGTGTCCCCAATTTACAATGAATGAGTAGGAAAGTGTATTGATAGGCTTGCATCATTATTAGCAGCTTGTGTCTTTTTTATATTAAGGAATATTTCACTTTCTCTGGTCATAGTAGTAACAACATGAATTTGTGCATGACGCAGAAATAATGCGGTGAGACTCGAGTTGCCATCAGCTAGAAGACAGTGTCCCCTTTTGGTCAGTGTCAACGGAGGACTCAAAAAGTGATCGACTCAAAAAAGGTTGGTGACCACTGGTGTAGATGAAGGGGAGGAGACTTGTTCAAGGATTTTTAAGCCTTGAGACATGGATTGTGTGTGTGCCATTCAGAGGGTGAATGGGCAAGTAAATATTGAAGTGCCTTTGAACGGAGTATGGTAGTACAGTGGTTGCTCCTTTAAAAGTTGTGTCATACTGCAGCACACCTTGCAGGCTGCTGCAGCATTCTGTGGCACGTTATTTCATTCTCAGCCATTTCTTCTGTTACTGCAAGTTATTGCTAGTTTGACCACCAGAGGGCATATTTGAGAAGCATTTGATAGTCTTCCATATTGGCATTACCAGAGAATTGAAAACCTTTCTTGTAATAACATAGTATATGGGATTGATTTTAAGAAATTTGGCATAAAAAATGTGATTAATACTATGGTGTTTCTATTCCGAGAAAAACGAAAAACAAAACCCTTAGGGTTTCCATTAGGATGGAATGGGGGAAAAATGATACGGTGCAAGGTGACGGTCGGGAGTGGGCTCCAGCATAAGCGGATTGGAGGATTCTAAATTGTTTGCCTTCATTAGACAACTTTGCTCCAATATTTCTGTAAATCAGTTATATTTATTCCCACAATAACTAGTTATGGATACATAACTAAATCAACATCTGCATTTGAATGAGTATTTTTATAATTATTTTATTAACGAAAGCATAAAGATGCTGATAAAGAAATACAGTACTGTACAGTATATGCTTTTACATTTGGATAATAAAGCATTTAGAAGATATAAGCCACCTGCATTTGTTTATTAGGCTACTGTGCAGTCTGACAAGTAAACATAGCCTACAATACATACTGCAGTAAACATGGGCAAGTTACTAATTCCTTACATAAGGGAGAGCAGGCCATGTCTGTATTAAAGAATTCGGGCACGTGGGAGACCGGGGTTCAATTCCCTGACGGGGAGGAAGGAGTAGGCTGTCCTGGTAATTAAGAATTTGTTCTTAACTGATTCCATATGTTATTTCATAGCTGTGATGTCTTCACTATTATTCTACAATGTAGAAAATAGTAAAAATAAAGAAAAATCCTGGAATGAGTAGGTGTGTCCAAACTTTTGACTGGTACTTGCTTAATTAATTCAATTAATATTATGGTGTTTTTATTCCAAGAAAAAACAAAAAACCCTCTGGGTTTCCGTTAGGATGGAATGGAAAATATGTACAACGTGACGGTCGGCAGTACAGTACTGGGATATTTAGCTAAAGAATCCCTGTGTCGTGCGGTCAGGGCACGCGGGAGACCGGGGTTCAATTCCCCGACGGGGAGGAAGGAGTAGGCTGTCCTTGTAAATAGAAATTTGTTCTTAACTGACTTGCCTAGTTAAATTCAATCTGGAGTGCCTGCGCTCATAAATTCAGAGCGCTGTCAGATTGTCCGTTTGTAAATTCAGACCGTTTCGCTCTCGGAGCGCACACTGGACATTCGGGCCGAGGAGTAGGGTTGATTTGAGCGTTCTGGCCTTACCAACGGCAGTCAAGCACCCAAGATGACGTTGGCTGGCTTGCTAGCTAGTTCCAGACACAAATGAGACCACTCTGACCATTTTACTCGCCCTAGCAGAGCTGGTTAGGCAGTTTTTGTGTTAACCAGAGCGTTGGTGATTAACTGTGCTGCTGGAAACAATTGAATTCTGATTTTTTGCCGACGTTTACTGACACCGGCCATATTCAACGGGTGTCGAGCGCTCGTAAATGAATTATTCTGCGCTCTGGTACACCCAGACGAGGGTGCTCTGAAATTGGATTAGATAGCCAGAGCGAAAGCACCCGAAAGTCCATTGCGAACACACAACGACTATACCCTTTAGCTAAGCTAACAATGACGGGAATAATCAAGTCAATAAATGTTGGGTATTTAGATAGCCTATAGTTAATATACTGTCAAGTTTGATGTATAACTACTAACGTTAGGTAGATAGCTAACATACAGGTACATACTGCTGTAATGATATGCTATGTGGTTCGTAAGGACAGCGTAGCTAACAAATTGTCAGCCAACATAACGTGTAAGGTAACTTAATTGAAAAGTGATTACTTTATTCCATTGAGTAGCAAGCTACTGTGAGGATGCGCTCTATCGACTCTGCGGCTTGAGCATGCTTTTGGTGCACAGTCGATAGCGCGCAGGACATCGGGAAACCTGCTCCATGCTTGTTTTATTTGAACTCGTGCACAATTATCAGTTTATTATTTGGTTTATATTGCCCATTCATTGTCAGTTAGAGACACAGTAGTGCATTGGGACCCAAAAGAATAATCAGTGCTCAAACTCCTCTTGGTCGTTAGGGCAAATCTGGTCTGTGATAGGAGGGGGGGTTTTCACACCTAGCTCGGCTATTAGACTATTCTTTAGTAAAGGTTGAATAGTCTATTGTTCAGCTATTAGCCCCCCTCCCCAACTTGCAACAAACTGATGTTACTCCCATCTCGTTCCTCGCCCTCTTCCGCGTGTCATTCTCCACCTGAGTGGCTCGCTTGTGGGCATGCTGGCAGGATCTGGCAGCACCTTCGGTTGTGCGTCAAGAATTCTGCATAGCAAGTTTGTATGAAGGTCTGGTTATTCACAGGCAAATTGTTATTTTCTATGGAGGTACACTTGTGTCTTTTGTCGAGAGCAAAACTTTTCAATCAAAAATAATTGTTCTGAAAGCAACTTTTTTTTAACTTTTCAATCAAAAAGAACTGTTCTGAAAGCAAAAATGAGTCTTCAAAGTGAAAAAAATTGCAATCAAATATTTTGTAATAAAGCGCAACACTTTATGCATTTTATTCCCCAAAAATATCTTGAGATTTTTTTTTATTGAAAACAAAATTTCGCTATCAACCACCCTCCATTTTGGCAATTACCCACTGGTGTATGGTGGAGGTTTTGACTGAGTGTCAGTTTGGCTACAACCAATACTGTTCAGCCTTTCTTTCCGACACAAAGGAAGTCATAGCGGACACCTACAAAGGACTGTGTGATGATGGCATGTCAGATAAGCAGGACTGGGCGTTCTTCCGTCCAACTTCTACATAGCTAGTAGTTAGTCCCTACGATTCAGTGTCGGTTCATAACATTCTACTATTTTAAATAGATACATACATACCGTAGAATGATAAATCATGCAATTATTATTCTCAAGCTAACCAAAAACATTTAGCTACGAACCTGTTCTCAACATTTTCGGTTGAATTCATCTAACTTCCTTTCATGGCAACTCATAAGAAGGCCATGTCCTATTTGTTTTATAGTTGATATATAATCATATTTCATGATAGTGTAACGGTTAGCTTTTTTTAACATAAGGATGAAAGAACACAATATGTCTGTCAGGGAATGCTATTCTGATATGTCAGATGAAGAGTTAGACCAAAAAGTCAGGGCCATTAAGGCAAGGCTGCCCCATGCGGGCTTTAGAATGGTCAAAGGAAGTCTCCAAGCAATGGGCCATCGTGCACAATGGCGAAGAGTTAGGGAGTCTTTGCAGCGTGTAGATGGTGCAGGTATCATTGCCAGAATGATCCAGCTTCGTTGCATTGCTCAGCAAAAATACTCTGTTCCTGCACCTGTCTCTCATCCACATTGATACAAATCATAAATTGATAAAGGTACTACGATATAATGTCTCCATCAAATCTAATAAGTTATTTGAACTTTTTTATTCTTATTTATTTGTAGACAAATGTTTAATGATTTATGAAATTAGAGTTGTTCTTCATCAACTGGTAATACATAAATAATGAAACAGGTTAATAGGTTAAACATTTCACTTCTAATTCCAATTTTCTTTCAAGATACAACATTGTCATCTTTGGATTTTCAAGGAAGGTAAGTATATTATTTTGTATGTATATTGCATATTTCCCATCACCTAATGAACAACCACAATGACAAGCTCTGTGCTTATTGATGTATCCTGAAAATGACATCTGCTGCTTTAGATTGTGTTGGAGAATCTCCAGTCTTCTGGTGATTTTCCAGTATCTATACTGTTTTCTTTGAAGTAGAAAGTCAAATCAATATACACCTGGTATTGGATACGACTGAAAAAAAAAATTCCACAGAGATTCATACCTGAACCGCACCTTTATTTGCCAAGGAAGAGTACATGATTAGTGAATATATTCAATGTACAGGCTACAATGTGGGAATCTCATGTGTGGTAATAACTACAGTACATGTGTATATAGGACTTGCATCCTTGGCACAATAAAGTTATTATATTCTACTCTATCCATAGGCTTCATTAATGCCATTCAGACTTGAAGTTGATACAACTATGATAGCTGAGGTTCATAGATTGGTATGAATATTAATTCAGAACCTAACGTTTTAGGGTCCATACACAGATCGGCTACATACTGTAGCTAGCTACATATCCATAGGCATACAGTTATTTTTATCCTTCACTACACAATAAGCAAGTAAATAGTTAGCTAGCTACAGTTGAAGTCGGAAGTTTACATACACTTAGGTTGGAGTCATTAAAACTTGTTTTTCAACTACTCCACAAACTTCTTGTTAGCAAACTATAGGTTTGGCAAGTCGGTTAAGACATCTACGTTGTGCATGACACAAGTAATTTTTCCAACAATTGTTTAAAGACAGATAATTTCACTTATATTTCACTGGATCACAATTCCAGTGCGTCAGAAATTTACATACACGAAGTTGACTGTGCCTTTAAACAGCTTGGACAATTCCAGAAAATTATGTCATAGCTTTAGAAGCTTCTGATAGGCTAATTGACATAATTTGAGTCAATTGGAGGTGTACCTGTGGATGTATTTCAAGGCCTACCTTCAAACTCAGTGCCTCTGCTTGAAATCATGGGAAAATCAAAAGAAATCAGCCAAGACCTCAGAAAAAAATTGTAGACCTCCACAAGTCTGGTTCATCCTTGGGAGCAATTTCCAAACGCCTGAAGGTACCACGTTCATCTATAAAACAATAGTACGCAAGTATAAACTCCATGGGACCACGCAGTCGCCATACCGCTCAGGAAGGAGACGCGTTCTGTCTCCTAGAGATGAATGTACTTTGGTGTGAAAAGTGAAAATCAAACCTGGAACAACAGCAAAGGACCTTGTGAAGATGCTGGAGGAAACAGGTACAAAAGTATCTATATCCACAGTAAAACGAGTCCGATATCGACATAACCTGAAAGGCCGCTCAGCAAGGAAGAAGCCGCTGCTACAAAACCACCATTAAAAAATCCAGACTACAGTTTGCAACTGCACATGGGGACAAAGATCGTACTTTTTTGAGAAACCAAAATAGAACTGTTTGGCCATAGTGACCATCGTTATGTTTGGATGAAAAAGGGGGATGCTTGCAAGCCGAAGAACACCACCCCAACAATGGCAGCATCATGTTGTGGGGATGCTTTGCTGCAGGAGGGACTGGTGCACTTCACAAAATAGATGGCATCATGAGAAAGAAAAATGATGTGGATATATTGAAGCAACATCTCAAGACATCAGTCAGGAAGTTAAAGCTTGGTCGTAAATGGGTCTTCCAAATGGACAATAACCCCAAGCATACTTCCAAAGTTGTGGCAAAATGGCTTAAGGACAACAAAGTCAAGGTACTGGAGGGGCCATCACAAAGCCCTGACCTCAATCCTATAGACAATGTTTGGGCAGAACTGAAAAAGTGTGAGCGAGCAAGGAGGCCTACAAACCTGACTCAGTTACACCAGCTCTGTCAAGAGGAAAGGGCCAAAATTCACCCAACTTATTGTGGGAAGCTTGTGGAAGGCTACCTGAAACATTTGACCCAAGTTAAACAATTTAAAGGCAATGCTACCAAATACTAATTGAGTGTATGTAAACTTCTGACCCACTGGGAATGCGATGAAATAAATAAAGTCTGAAACAAATCATTCTCTCTACTATTATTCTGACATTTTACATTCTTAAAATAAAGTGGCGATCCTAACTGACCTAAGACAGGGAATAGTTACTAGGATTAAACGTCAGGAACTGTGAAAAACTGAGTTTAAATGTATTTGGCTAAGGTGTATGTAAACTTCTGACTTCAACTGTATGTTACTTTAGCTGCATCATCAGCTGGCTAATGTTAGCTAGTCAGCTAACTTGCTAAATAGCGATTTTTGTAAATTAACTTTATGACAAAAAAATATGCACAAACGTTTGTCTCTACATTAAGTAACATAATCATATTTTTGCTTGACTTGTTATGACGTTATAATTACTTACATTTGCTTCCACCGTAATGTTTTGTCAGCCATCTTTGCTGAAGAAAGTCACCAGCGACGGGTGGCATAACGTCAAATTCGTCATTGGAACCACTCGATATGATTGGTCATATGAAAACCTTGTGACCCAAATGCATAATGAGTGCTCTAACTCCCACTTGCGGTGGTCTGGAGCAATGAAGCCGTGACGATGGATACCTCTAAGTCCCGCGGTGTAAGCTCGCAACCTTTAAAGGAGGAACCACTGTAGGTGCCAGGCGCACCGGTTTGAGTGTGTCAAGAACTGCAACGCTGCTAGGTTTTTCTACGCTCAACAGTTTCCCGTGTGTATCAAGAATGGTCCACCACTCAAAGGACATCCAGCCAACTTGACACAACTGTGGAAAGCATTGGAGTCAACATGGGCCAGCATCCCTGTGGAATGATTTCAACACCTTGTAGGGTCCATGCCCTGAAGCTGTCCTGAGGGCAAAAGCGGGTGGAACGCAATATTAGGAAGGTGTTCCTAATGTTTTGTACTCAGTGTATAACCTGTTTTAAACCATTCTGTTGAGACATTTTTTTTGTTGCCAAATTAAGTTCCATATGTAATGTTGTGTTTGCTGCAATATAATAGTCTGCTTGTATTGTCCCTATAAACAATGGACTTGACTTACTTTTGATATTACCCTAATAAAGTTTGAAACTTTTGTGACGGATTTGTGTGGTGTGGCTATAATTAGGCTATAGCCCTACTGCCGGACCTACGATATGAAGGCAGTGCGCCCCGGCGCTCCAACTGACTCTGACAGTTGAACTTGAGGTGAGGAAGACCCTTTCAGGCCTACCAGAGGTACTCCTAGAATCTAACAATATAATGCTTATCTTTAAAAATATATATTTGAATAGAAAATGAACGAATTAGCCTCCGTCTGTACGCCTATATCTGTAAAGCAGACGCAGTAGCCTATCTGACAAGGATAAAGAAATGCCTGTCGGTGTCGTAGCATGCTGCCGGCTTATCTCTATCTTTCTGGGGCTAGGCCTAAGCTTCTCTTACTATTTGTTTATATTACTATCATACATTAATCAATTATACAATCATACAATCAATTTGATTTTGTTTTTACCAATCTAACTACAAAATAATATAATGGTCATTTATTTGATTTGATGTATCTACTGATAAACTGGGTAAATCAAGATGTTGCCTAGGTCTATTCATAATACAGGTAAATGCATATTATTCAATAGGAGTGTGTGCATGCATTGAGTTATTGAGCTTGTTTGAGCCGATTTCATGGGACTATGGACGACAAACAATCCCTTCCTTCCATTTAGTACTTATTTTATTGGCAACTGCTACGAGAACATTATTTTATTGTACTGATCAACATTTGCATAGGAGCAGCAAGCTCTTCTTTTATAAACTTTTGCGCTGTCTCTAAGAAAGTAATGACGTCATTCACAAGGCAGAATCTGGCTATGGAATCTAGTGGAAACCAGACGGGAGGTGAGGGAGACGAAGAAGTGAATGAGTTTTTGAAAAAGTTTATTAATAAAGTTTTTGGTGACAATTAGCAAATCAGTATATTTTGCATTATCACAAACAATGTACTAGGTTAGTGAATTCAGCTGTAAGCTAGCAAGGAAAGTAACCCTACAATTAAAGCAGGAAGCCACAAGTATAGTCTCGCATTGTAAAAGTGTTCTAGCCTGTATGGACATTGTTTTGCGAACAGTAATTAACAGTTTCAACTTTTCTACATCTTCTATTATTCAAGTGTTTGTGCAGCATGAGTGGGGAGCTAACAATGCAGCCCACACAGCCTAGCAATGAATGATTAAGAGGAGCAGGCACTTTGCCCTCACGCTATAAAGGGGATGGGAGACCAGATGCTGCTGGAACTGGTAATGCCCGAGGGCAGTGACTGGGGACATTTCCCTGTGTAGGGTGCCGTCTTTTCGGATGGGACTTTAAACGGGTGTTCTGATTCTCTGTGGTAACTAAAGATCCCATGGCACTTATCGTAAGAGTAGGGGTGTTAGCCAGGACACCGGGGTTGAATTCCCAATCTGGCCTTCATAGCATCATGGCCACTTAATCATCCCCAGTTTACAATTGGCCCATTCATCCCCCCTCCTCTCCCCAGGTTGTTGCTGTATATGAGAATGTGTTCTCAGTCAACTTACCTGGTAAAATAAGTGTTAATTGTTTTTATAAATAGACTTGATTCTCTCAATCATCTGAGACACACTTGAAAGACGTACCGAACGTAACAAAAATGCTAGTACCGAACCGTTTTTTTATATTGAAAAAGTACTGAAGTTTCAGTATATCGTGCTCCACTACTCTGTGGACTTACCCTATGTCATCGCGGTAGACGCGGGAGATCAGCACCTCCCCCTTGTGGTTGTAGATGAACAATCCTCCAATCATGATGGCAGCCTCTCAGTCATAACAGGCCATGAGGATGACTGCATGAGAGAGAGAGCGAGAGAGCGAGAGCGAGAGCGAGAGAGAGAGAGAAAGGGAAGTGATCAGCAGTCAGCACAACAATATAAAAAATCAGAGGGGGAAAAAGGCTTCTTTAAGAAACATCTTCTTGGGTCAGGAGGAATTCAGAAATAAATCACACATCTGCCTAAAGAGGCACAGAGAGCCACTACATTCATCTAGGTTCTACTAGGCAGGAAAGGCGGAATAGTTTAAGAAAGTGCATGATACACAACAGGAAAAGCCCTGGATGAACTAACCCTCTTCCTTCCCACTCCTCAGGAAGACCAAACAAAATAGGCCTATACCAGATTACTGCTCCAGGAAAGACATGACTATAGTTAACACACAGAAAACAAGGAGGGGAATCAGGGTGGTGTTCATTAGGTCCCAAAATGAAGAAAGCAGACAAACGGGGAGGGTCCTACCTAAAAAGCCAATGATTGATACATGTGTTTTGGTGCAAATAGTTGAAAACATTTTCCATTATGCGCCCTAATGAACACTACTTAGAGGAGCGATGTCGTTTAGGCAAATTTGTTAACAAATTAAAAACATCTGCCATTTAATTTGACCTTCAGTTGCCATATTCAGAAGGACACATCCAAAAGCTTGCAAGGGTCCAGAGAACTAATTTGACGCTTATATCTATTCAAACATCATAAAAGCCAGACTGATAGGGTTGAGATATGCAAGTCAGCGTAATAGTGTTTGTGTGTTCCACAAGATCTGGCCTTGGGTCTCTCTCACTTCAAGGTCAAAGCATAGGAAGCAGAAAATAATGCTGTGCTTGATTGGATGACTCATCTAGGCCTCGGACAGATAGGCTAATCGTCAATGCACTGACAAAACGGCAAAATCAAGACACCTTTCAACAGATCCTTATATAAACAGACAAAACGTCTACGGGCTTTAGAGCAGAGAGCTGGCTAAAGGCCTTTGCAGACTGTACGATTTTAGCCGTCTAATGCCACGATTTGGCTGTCCTAGACAATTTCCATGTGGTAGGCAAATTCTTAGGACGTAAACGATTGTCGGACGTCTTGGCTTGTTCAGTGTGACCGGGTCTAGGTCTGCTGATTAAGTACCGCTACGTACGGTCGTAGGCTATGACAAAGTTCTACCAGTGTCAGATTTGTTTTGCCTTTATTGTGTTAAGCCGATCCTGGTGAATGACAAATAGGAAAATGGCCGGCACAGAGTGTGCACACAATAATACAATTATTGTGAATAGTCAGATTAATATAATAGTTTGGTTTAAATGCTTAGCCTACATGCTGTGCAAGAACGATTTCCCGAATAAATTTTGTTTACATGACACATCTGAAATTTGGCTGCCTGATGGGATTTTTATTACTCTAAACAAAACTTTATATCGTGTTATTTAAGGGAAGCATATTTGATTTGGAGTTCAAAGTTTCTGTGTAAAAACTATGTCTAAAGATGCATACTTGGTAACATCGCACAGTGTGACGTGATAATTGTAAAAGACTGAATCCTACGTACAGTCTGCAAAGACCTTAAGATGACAACCAGGGTGGGCTGTCCGCTTCTGCTCCCTATAGAAGGGCAACAATAATAGTGAAACAGTTGGCATGTGGCCAGCCAGACACAGTCAAGCTTGTGTAAAGAGCTGGTACATATGTATGTGTGTGTGACATTATGTAAAGAATGTCACACTGCTGCCTTAGAGTACCGCTTCAGCTTGATTCGGCTCATACAGAGGCTCAAACCCAGGACCTCTGCCTCGAAAACACACGTGACTGCCCTCTTGAAGCATCTAACGCAGTCGCACCACCGAAAAGCTGGCTATTTTTCAGTGCAAGTGGGGACACTTTAGGCTGAGTTGTAGAGTTGTAAATAAGGAAACACCAACAACAGTTTTCAATGTAGCAGAGGTGATTTGTTGACACTAGTGTAATGAGTAGGAATAACCTTGCCTTTAGATCTGAAGAATGCTGTTAGCTCCCAGGGCTAATGCCCAGGCTTTAGCTCAGTGGGATATTTACTAACCTTCAAGATTCACTTCAATTTTGGCACTTTCCACTCCCCATAATTTACAAGGGATTAAAAGCACTGCATCGCAGTGCTAGAGGCGTCACTACAGACCGGGGTTTGATCCCGGGCTGTGTCACGGCCGGCAGCGACCGGGAGACCCATGAAGTGGCGCAGAATTGGCCCAGCATAGTCCGGGTTAGGGGAGGGTTTGACCAGCCGGGATGTCCTTGGCTCTCGACCTTCGCCTCTCCCGAGTCCGTACGGGAGTTGCAGCGATAGGACAACTACCAATTGGATATCACGAAATTGGGGAGAAAAAAGGGGTAAAAAGTACAAAAAAAAAAAAAGAATCGCCCAAAAAAAGGAATAATCCACCCAACACCACAAATTCCTATAATGTACAGTGTTCAGTACCTCGAATATGTGAGAAAACTGTTGTAAACAAATGTTTAATTATGTCGTTATATTAAAATAGGGAGCAACGTGTAAATCTGTTGCAGCTAAGTGGACAATATATAGTTACTTCAATTACCTCGTATCTTGCACATAGAGTCGGTACTAGTTGTCCCTGTATATAGTCATGTTATTTTTACTCATTATTTGAATTTCTTATTTACTGTGTATGATTTCCTCGTCACTATTTATATTTTTTTATTTTAAAAAAATGTAATCGTATCTTTAACTCTACATTGTTAGAAATGGACCAGTAAGTAAGCATTTCACTGTTAGTCTACCCCCGTTGTCTAAGAAGCACGTGACAAATAAAATGTAATCTCTCCCTGGTCAAGAAAGCAAGCAAACTGAGCTACACACAATACCAACGTCAGTATCAGCGTGAAGTAGCTAGTTAGCTGTAGGTGTACAATTTCACCATGTTCAACGTGGTAGTCTCGTGTGTCCCTTGTGAGTGGGCGTTGCTATGGAAACAACCTATTCCCACAGCAATACACAGGAGGACGAACCGAGAAGAGAAAATCGCGTTGTGTGATGATACTTCAAGGAAAAACTGCACTGAATAACTTTAAAAGCGTTATGAAATGTGAATTTGTTATCCCCCATCTCCAACGACGAGAACCTTATCATGACATAGCATGTCACGTTTCATTTCTAGGGTGGACTATAGGCTTGGGTGGTATACCGTATACCAGGGTATTTGGAAAAAGCCAGAGGATGGTATTTCAATACCGTCAACACTATTTCTTTGAATTTGTTCAATAAATGTGAATATTTGTAGCTACTTTTTTAAGTTAATACCTTCAGTCAACTTGTGAAATATGTTAGGAGATAACACAATCTGCTTTTAATTTCACCTGTCACATTCTGAAGTTTACTGTAGTTCCCCAGAACAGCTGAGCCAGTCACATGTTTGTTTGTAAAAAGCACAATGGAAGAAAGCGAGAGCTGGTGAGTCCATGGCATTCTATATCTATTGGCAGCCTCTGTTGTGCGGTGAGGGCTGTTGTCCGGCGCACATGAGGTGATGAGGTTACACTTGTATGGGCTGGGCGGTATACCGTATTCTATGATATCCCGGTATTGATGCAGGGACTGGTTTTTACTTTACCTTCTATACCGGTATTTTAATATTTGGTTTGTTAAATGTGATACGCAATGTGTAATGTCAATTTTTATAGTTTACTTCACTACTTGAGTCATCTCTTTTCTCTACACCACTTTCCACACAGACCTAGCCACGCCCCCTGTCACTCAAGGAGCGCATTTGATGTTCCTCAACCACGAGTTTTCATGGTCAAAGCAGCACATGCAACAATGTTGATGACAACAATGCTGTTTTCCCTTTGCTTCTTCATATAAATCCACTTGCGTTCTATAATGACACTATTAGTTTGTGTTTCTTACATCAGCAAAACAGCTAGTTTGTCTTTTCTTAGCAAGTTGCCCTAAATCTTGTGAGATGCTAATTGTTAGCCGCTAATGCTAATAGCTAGCTAATAAATGTACTGAGTAAGAGCAAACGTAGCTAGCTAATACAGCCTGATAATACCAGTGATGGTATAGACCTAAATCAGTATGTTGTTTGTGCAACAGTATCTTCTAAATCAAAGAGGAATATGCAAAGCAATAATATGTTAGCTACATGAAGTAGCTAAGAGTAAACATGCAATGTAGCCAAAGCTTATAGGGTCACCTAGGAAACACTTATCAACACTTTAGTTCCTACCCTGTCACAATAACTCCTCACTGGCATTTTAATTCGTGGTCATCTCAAACAACACTGTATTAAAAGTGCCCACTATTATATTCTAACTATAGAATTAGAATAGTCATTCTATTTCCATGATTCCAACAGTTTTGCACTAATTCGCAAGTCAAATCGCAATTGCAACATATGGTTAAAAATAAGTCCTAGATTATTTGCCCATATTGTGCAGCCCTACGTGGCAGTGTGGAAATGATCTTGAGCAGTGGTGTAAAGTACTTAAGTAAAATACTTGAAAGTACTATTTAAGTCTTTTTTTTTGGTATCTGTACTTTACTTTTTTTATTTTTGAAAACTTTTTTTTTAACAAGAAAATGGTGCCATCTGGCACCATTAAGGAATTTGAAATTATTTACACTTTTACTTTTGATACTTAAGTACATTTTATCAATTACATTTACTTTTGGTACTTAAATATATTTAAAACCAAATACTTTTAGACTTTTACTAGTACTTTATTGGGTGACTTTCACTTTTATTTGAGTCATTTTCTGTTAACTTATCTTTACTTTTATGCTTGTATAACTTTGAGCTGGATTTGCCGGTCTGCAATTACTTTGTTTTCGCTCATAAGCATTTAGCTAACAGAATCTATGTGATTTCGCTATTACTTGTGCTAATTTTGTTAGCATTCTGGTACTAGAGGACCAATGGGCAATTCTTGCGTTTTTCGCACCTACTTGTTTGCTATGCCGGTAATACCATAAATCTCTGGATACCGCCCAAACCTAGTGGATTATCTCTTTAAATAAAGCTAGAAAGAATGGAACACATCTTCAGTCATTGCTGAAAATAATATAAGGGTCATTAGTAGTGATGCACCGATATTTAAAAAAAATGGCCGATACCGATATCCAATATTTTCCTTGACAAAAAACCCTGATACCGATAACCGATATTTAACATTTTAGCTGCCTTTTAAGCATTCTAGTACATTCTAGTATAGTTAACACAAACAAATTGGACGCAGCGGTCTAAGGCACTGCATCTCAGTGCAAGAGGCGTAACTACAGTCCCTGGTTCGAATCCAGGCTGTATCACATCCGGCCGTGAATGGGAGTCCCATAGGGCGGCGCACAATTGGCCCAGTGTCGTCCGGGTTTGGCCAGGGTAGATCGTCATCGTAAATATGAATTTGTTCTTAACTGACTTGAGAAGTTAAATAAAAGGTTACACACACACACCAAAAATACATTTTGTTGGCATTTACGTATGTCCCCATTAACAGTAAAACATAATCAAAACCTATTTCTTTCACTTACTTGCTGTGCTGTTTCGTTGTTCATTTGTTTCATTCTCAACCAGGATTTCTGTGGAACACCACTTGGGTCTTTGCGTGTCAGGACCTGAATATGACTGCACGTCACATAATAATTTAACACGTTCATACATTTTTGTAATAGTTATTACATATTGATTAGGTGTCATCATCTAAAATAACCCTAATTTATAAGACAGTTCTTATTTGATTAATGATGGTCGGTAGCCACAATAAGGATTAGCCACAATAGTGGACTTCGCGGTTGGCCTTCAAAATAAAAGTATGCAAATGACAGTGATGCAAATTAATATAAATAGTATAATTATGCCATAATTGAATAGATCATGCTAAATGAGGTTGGAATGTTATATAAAATCAACAAAAGACAATAATTTGTTAATTTGACAAAAATCTGTTGAAATCACACTGGATGTATTATACTTCAGAATTGCATTGGGAGCATACAAATTTCACTGTACAGCGTTACCTACGGATTGTGGATCAATGACAAGGGGTATCAGTCTACTCAGTGACACCCAGAGAACATTAGCGTCATAGCTCTTACTGTAGGACTCTGAAACAATTGTGAATTGAGCAACATTTATTGTCAACCTATGTGTATTGAACACTATTCACGAGGAAAAACAATACTGCGTGGCTGTTTTGGAGTCTAATAACTCTGAGGAGGACGTTGGGAAAAAATATATTGGGTATTGAGTAGACTGATAGCCCATTTCATTGATCCCCAATCCTTAGGTAAAGCTATACAGTGCAATTTCAATGTCAATACACACAATTGGCTGACTGGGGAGGTGATTTGACAGCCACAGTCCCGCGATAAGAGCTACAACGCTAATATTTGCGTAAACTCTTCACAGTTGTGTTCTGTGGGTGTCACCGAGTAGACTGATACGCCATTTAATTGCTTCACATTCCAACCTTGTTTAACATGATCTAGTCTAAATATGGTATGATTCCACCAATTGTAACCTCTGCATCACTTTCAAATAGGTGCTTTTATTTTGAAGGCAAACCTCAAATCCCACTATTGTGCCTAATCCTTATTGTGGCTAGCTTCACAACACATAACCCGGTCCGGCCGAGCCTCACTAGCCAGATGAAGCTAGCTGGCTGCTTATAACGTTAGTTTTGGGCAACAGGGTTAAGTAGCTGGCTAGCTATTTATTTTCATGAAGTTCAATTTCAATAGGCAAACAACAACACTTACAAGGATTCCTAAATCATTGCTAAGAATAATGAAAATGACTGCAGTTTCTACTGGTCATTGTTTTCAGGCTGGTTGTATTGGTCCTTGCTAGGTACCAAGCTAAAGCTAGCTAGCTACCCCAGAAGTTGAGGTGGAAAAAATAATGCTTTATTATTGTAAACATCGTTCGTCGCCGGTGTTTGCAGACTTTTTTGTACAGCTTTGACAGTGCTACTGATTGTAGTTGTGGCGCTTGGCTTGCACGTACAAATTCAGAACACACAGCATTCTATAATAGAACTGTGTTATTTGACGCGTCAAATTAAAAGCTTATTTAACGCGTCAAATAGTGCTATTGTCAAATAGTGTTATTTGACGTGCATCTTATTTTTAACGCAAAGACCCAAACGGCGTTCCATAGTATGCCGTGAAGCTAATAGCAGTGACGCTATTACTGTGTAACTCCGGTAGGGCAACATCTGAAAAATAGTGCACTTGGTAGGGTGTACCGGTGCTCAACCAGTCGCGAAAGCCAACATTACCCACGACAGAGAACGGTTGATTGTCAAGGGCAATGAATTCCATTATTTTGGCGTTAATGGATTTGGACTGAGTTGTCTCGCTGACTTTTTCTTACTCTTTCAAATGACTGCTCGACTTGTTGACTGCTCAATCCACACTAGAGGTTGACCGATTAATTGGAATGGCCGATTAATTAGGGACGATTTCAAGTTTTCATAACAATCGGTAATCGGTATTTTTGGACACCGATTTGCCGATTTAAAACATAGCTTTTTTTTTTTTTACACCTTTATTTAACTAGGCAAGTCAGTTAAGAACACATTCTTATTTTCAATGACGGCCTAGGAACGGTGGGTTAACTGCCTTGTTCAGTGGCAGAACAACAGATTTTTACCTTGTCAGCTCGGGGATTCGTTTTTGCAAACTTCCGGTTACTAGTCCAACGCTCTAACCACCTGCCTTACATTGCACTCCACAAGGAGCCTGCATGGCAGGCTGACTACCTGTTACGCGAAGGCAGCAAGAAGCCAAGGTAAGTTGCTAGCTAGCATTAAACTTATCTTATAAAAAACAATCAATCTTAACATAATCATTAGTTAACTACACATGGTTGATGATATTACTAGTTTATCTAGTGTGTCCTGCGTTGCATATAATCGATGCCGTGCCTGTTCATTTCTCATTGAATCACAGCCTACTTCGACAAACGGGTGATGATTTAACAAGCGCATTTGCAAAAGAAAGCACTGTCGTTGCACCAATGTACCTAACCATAAACATCAATGCCTTTCTTTAAAATCAATACACAAGTATATATTTTTAAACCTGCATATTTAGTTAATATTGCCTGCTAACATGAATTTCTTATAACTAGGGAAATTGTCACTTCTCTTGCGTTCCGTGCAAGCAGTCAGGGTATATGCAGCAGTTTGGGCCGCCTGGCTCGTTGCGAACTGTGTGAAGTCCATTTATTCCTAACAAAGGCCGTAATTAATTTGCCAGAATTGTACATAATTATGACATAACATTGATGTTATGTAACAGCAATATTTAGACTTAGGGATGCCATCCGTTAGATAAAATACGGAACGGTTCCGTATTTCACTGAAAGAATAAACATTTAAATTTTCTAAATGATAGTTTCCGGATTTGACCATTTCTGTGTGTTATTATGTTATAATGATATTTGATAGAGCAGTCTGACTGAGCAGCTGCAGGCTCTTAAGCATTCATTCAAACAGCACTTTCGTGCGTTTGCCAGCAGCACTTCGCAATGCTTCAAGCTGTTGCTCTGTTTATGACTTCAAGCCTATCAACTCCCGAGATTAGGCTGGTGTAACCGATGTAAGATGGCTAGCTAGTTAGCGGGGTGCGCGCTAATAGCATTTCAAACGTCACTCGCTCTGAGACTTGGAGTAGTTGTTCCCCTTGCTCTGCAAGGGCCGCGTCTTTTGTGGAGCGATGGGTAACGATGCTTCGAGGGTGGCTGTTGTCAATGTGTTCCTGGTTCGAGCCCAGGTAGGGACGGAAGCTATACTGTTACACTGGCAATACTAAAGTGCCTATAAGAACATCCAATAGTCAAAGGTACAGTGGGGAGAACAAGTATTTGATACACTGACAATTTTGCAGGTTTTCCTACTTACAAAGCATGTAGAGGTCTGTAATTTTTTATCATAGGTACACTTCAACTGTGAGAGAAGGAATCTAAAACAAAAATCCAGAAAATCACATTGTATGATTTTTAATTAATTAATTTGCATTTTATTGCATGACATAAGTACAATAACTGACTACATACAGCCGCAGAACTGAATATTTGGTACACAGAAACCTTAGTTTTCAATTACAGAGATCATACGTTTCCTGTAGTTCTTGACCAGGTTTGCACACACTGCAGCAGGGATTTTGGCCCATATATACAGACTTCCAGATCCTTCAGGTTTCGGGGCGTCGCTGGGCAATACGGACTTTCGGCTCCCTCCAAAGATTTTCTATTGGGTTCAGGTCTGGAGACTGGCTAGCCACTCCAGGACCTTGAGATGCTTCTTACGGAGACACTCCTTAGTTGCCCTGGCTGTGTGTTTCGGGTCGTTGTCATGCTGGCCACACGCAGACCCACTCATTCAATGCTCTTACTGAGGGAAGGAGGTTGTTGTCAAGATCTCGCGATACATGGCCCCATCCATCCTCCCTTCAATACGGTGCAGTCGTCCTGTCCCCTTTGCAGCCACAAGAATGATGTTTCCACCTCCATGCTTCACGGTTGGGATGGTGTTCTTGGGTTGTACTCATCCTTCTATTCCTCCAAACACGGCGAGTGGATTAGAGCAAAAAGCTCTATTTTTGTCTCATCAGACCACATGGCCTCTCCCATTCCTCCTCTGGATCATCCAGATGGTCATTGGCAAACTTTCAGACGGTGACGCGCTGGCTTGAGCAGGGGAGACCTTGCGTGCGCTGCAGGATTTTAATCCATGACGGCGTAGTGTGTTACTAATGGTTTTCTTTGAGACTGTGGTCCAGCTCTCTTCAGGTCATTGACCAGGTCCTGCCGTGTGTTCTGGGCTGATCCCTCACATTCCTCATGATCATTGATGCCCCACGAGGTGAGATCTTGCATGGAGCCCCAGACCGAGGGTGATTGACCGTCATCTTGAACTTCTTCACTTTCCTAATAATTGTGCCAACAGTTGTTGCCTTCTCACCAAGCTGCTTGGCTATGTCCTGTAGCCCATCCCAGCTTTGTACAGCCACAAATTTATCCCTGATGTCCTTACACAGCTCTCTGGTCTTGGCCATTGTGGAGAGGTGGAGTCTGTTTGATTGAGTGTGTGGACAGGTGTCTTTTATACAGGTAACGAGTTCAAACAGGTGCAGTTAATACAGGTAATGAGTGGAGAACAGGAGGGCTTCTTAAAGAAAAACTAACAGGTCTGTGAGAGCCGGAATTTTACTGGTTGGTAGGTGATCAAATACTTATGTCATGCAATAAAATGCAAATTAATTACTTAAATCATACAATGTGATTTTCTGGATTTTTGTTTTAGATTCCGTTTCACAGTTGAAGTGTACCTATGATAAAAATGACAGACCTCATCATCTTGTAAGTAGGAAACCTGCAAAATCGGCAGTGTATCAAATACTTGTTCTCCCCACTGTATATGAAATCAAATGGTATGGAGAGAAATGTCCTAATTCCTATAATAACTACAACCTAAAACTTCTTACCTGGGAATAAAGAACTCGTGTTAAAAGGAACCACCAAGCTTACATATGTCTTCATGTTCTGAGCAAGGAACTAAACGTTAGCTTTTTACATGGCACATATGCACTTTTTCTTTTTCCAACACCTTGTTTTTGCATGATTTAAACCAAATTCGACATGTTTCATTTATCTTTCTACGCGCAGATCAATCTGAATTTGATTGATGTATTATATTAAGTTAAAATAAAAGTGCTCATTCAGTATTGTTGTAATTGTCATTATTACAAATAAACAAATTCATTAAAAAATAAAAAATAAATAAAAATCGTCTGATTAATCGGTATCGGCTTTTTTTGGTCCTCCAATAAATCGGTATCGGCGTTGAAAAATCATAATCGGTCGACCTCTAATCCACACAGCAGACATTGTGGTCTAGGTTAGGAAGGCTGTGTTGCACGTGTAGCGCAACATTTTACGTGGCGTCATTACGTCATGTACCTAAGTTATATACAGTTGAAGTCGGAAGATTACATACACCTAGGCTGGAGTCATTAAAACTTGTTTTTCAACCACTCCACAAATTTCTTGTTAACAAACTATAGTTTTGGCAAGTCAGAGAGGACACCTACTTCATGCGTGACACAAGTAATTATTCCAACAATTGTTTACAGACTTGTTTACAGTTTACAGGCTGTATTCTCGGCTTGCAGACAACGAGGTAATTTTAATTGATCCAAAAATGTATTCCCAAATGTATCAGATTTTGAATGCAGGCTGCCACTTTGGAAACCATATACCTATGCCTAATGACTAGGGATGCATGATATATCTGTGAACATATCAAAATCGGACGATTTTAGCTAAAAATGCCAACATCTGTATTGGCCCAACTCTAGTTTAACACCGATATGCAAAACCGATGTCAAAGCTCAGGTGCATACCTACAGTTGAAGTCGGAAGTTTACATACT
Organism: Salvelinus sp. IW2-2015; assembly: GCF_002910315.2. NCBI lineage: Eukaryota > Metazoa > Chordata > Actinopteri > Salmoniformes > Salmonidae > Salvelinus > Salvelinus sp. IW2-2015. The sequence continues at coordinate 238,804 of NW_019942675.1, forward strand.
TTTTTTCTTTTATACATACACCTGTTTACAAATACATTGACACTCAGTTTTTCACAATTCCTGACATTTAATCCTAGTAAAAATTCCCTGTCTTAGGTCAGTTAGGATTACTACTTTATTTTAAGAATGTGAAATGTCAGAATAATAGTAGAGAGAATGATTTATTTCAGCTTATATTTCTTTCATCACATTCCCAGTGGGTCAGAAGTTTTCATACACTCAATTAGTATTTGGTAGCATTGCCTTTAAATTGTTTAACTTGGGTCAAACGTTTCTGGTAGCCTTCCACAAGCTTCCCACAATAAGTTGGGTGAATTTTGGCCCATTCCTCCTGTCAGAGCTGGTGGAACTGAGTCAGGCTTGTAGGCCTCCTTGCTCGCACATGCCTGTTCAGTTCTGCCAGCAATTTTCTATAGAATTGAGGTCAAGGCTTTGTGATGGCCACTACAATACCTTGACTTTGTTGTCCTTAAGCCATTTTGCCACAACTTTGGAAGTATGTTTGGGGTCCATTTAGAATACCCATTTGCGACCAAGCTTTAACTTCCTGACTGATGTCTTGAGATGCTGCTTCAATATATTCACATAATTATCCCTCCTATTTTGTGAAGGGCACCAGTCCCTCCTGCAGCAAAGCACCCCCACAACATGATGCTGCCACCCCGTGCTTCACGGTTGGGATGGTGTTCTTCGGCTTGCAAGCTTCCCCCTTTTTCATCCAAACATAACGATGGTCATTATGGCCAAACAGTTCTATTTTGGTTTCATCAGACCGGAGGACATTTCTCCAAAAAGTACAATCTATGTGTGCAGTTGCAGTTGCAAACCGTAGTCTGGCTTTTTTATGGCGGTTTTGTAGCAGTTGCTTCTTCCTTGCTGAGCGGCCTTTCAGGTTATGTTGATATAGGACTCATTTTACTGTGGATATAGATACTTTTGTACCCGTTTCCTCCAGCATCTTCACAAGGTCCTTGCTGTTGTCCTGGGATTGATTTGCCTATCAGAAGCTTCTAAAGCCATGACATCATTTTCTGGAATTGTCCAAGCTGTTTAAAGGCACAGTCAACTTCGTGTATGTAAACTTCTGACCCACTGGAATTGTGATACAGTGAATTATAAGTGAAATAATCTGTCTGTAAACAATTGTTGGAAAAATTACTTGTGTCTTGCACAAAGTAGATGTCCTAACTGACTTGCCAAAACTGTAGTTTGTTTAACAAGACATTTGTGGAGTGGTTGAAAAACGAGTTTTAATGACTCCAGCATAAGTGTACGTAAACTTCCGACTTCAACTGTATATAGAGATTCATCAATATTGGCTGTTGATGCCGAAAAGGCTTGACCGGCTTGAATGGATTTCAATTCAAAACTTTGTAAGTTTAACTTTCCAGCTGAAATATATTTAATAAAAATATTATAAAATGTCCTAAAGCAAAAATATACACAGATAATACATTATCTGATGACATTGCTTTAGAAAAGGGGCACAAGACAGGGATGTCTCCTATCCCCCCCCTGTTTGCACTGGCAATTGAACGGCTTGCAGAAAGAATTAGACAGGACCCAAACGTAACAGGTATCAGTATTGGTGAACAACTTATTTGCAGATGATTTTTTGATATTCCTGACCAATATTGAAAACTCAATGCCCACTTGGCTAAACATATTTTCAGAGTACTCTAAAATCTCAAGATATAAAATTACAGTGAAAAAAAATTATAGTGGCAATAGGAAAACTCATGATCTACATTAATCTTTTAAGTGGACCACAAAAAAATATTACAATACTTAGGATGCTTAATGAGTGACAACAAATACACTTAACAAAAACAAAATGCAATATGCAACAATTTCAAATATTTTACTGAGCAACAGTTCATAAGGAAATGTGTAAATTGAAAAATTTATTCGGCCCTAATCTATGGATTTCACATGACTGGGAATACAGATATGCCTCTGTTGGATACAGATAACTTTACTTTTTAAGGCTAGGGGGCAGGATTCGGAAGTTTGGATGACTGAGGTGCCCAAAGTAAACTGCCTGTTACTCAGGCCCAGAAGGTAGGATATGCATATGCATGGTAGTATTGGATAGAAAACACTCAAACTGTTAAAATAATGTCTGTGAGTATAACAGAACTGATTTGGCAGGCGAAACCCTGAGGACAATCCATCCAGGAATTTTGTTGTTGTTGAGGTCATTAGACTTTTCAATGCTTTTCTATGGGAAAGTCTAATAATTAGGACCCAGATTGCATTCCTATGGCTTCCACTAGATGTCAACAGTCTTTAGAAATTGTTTCATGCTTGTTTTTTGAAAAATGAAGAAGTATTCGTATTCTTTCGAAGTGTCCCTCAGAAGGAATCTAGTCTTTTGGCACGCGTGAATGAGTGCACGCTCCTCGTTCTTTTTCTCCGGTATTGAACACCGTATATTACATTTTAGCAATTATTTACATATTAGGGTACCGGAGGTTGGATTATAAACGTTGTTTGAATTGTTTGGACGAAGTTTACAGGTAACTTTTTAGATTCCTTTGTAGGCAGTTGGGTAAGTTGGAACAGGTGTGGATTCCTTTGTAGGCAGTTGGGTAAGTTGGAACAGGTGGATTTCTGAATCAAACGCGCCAAATAATATGACATTTTTGGGATATAAAGAAGGACTTTATCGAACAAAACGACCATTCATTGTGTAACTGGGACCTTATGGATTGCAAAAAGATGAAGATCTTCAAAGGCAAGTGATTTATTTTATCGCTATTTTTGAGTTGTGTGACACCTGTGCAGGTTATGAATTCTTGTTAATGCAGGAAGTGGGTGAGGCACTGTCCTCAGACGATCAAATGCTATGCTTTCGCCGTAAAGCCTATTGTAAATTGGACAAAGCGGTTCGATTACCATGATTCTAAGCTAAAGAATGTTGTATAACACTTGTATTTTTATGAATGTTTATTGTTACTACTTTTGTTATTTGAATTTCGCGCTCTGCAATTTCACCGGATGTTGTCGAGGTGGGACACTAGCTTCCTAATGACCCGAAAGAAGTAAAAAAAAATATATATATATTTAAAGTAGTGGCATAGATCAGAAAACCCGTCAGTATATGGTGTGACCATCATTTGCCTCAGGCCATCCTCCTGCTCCTTCGCATAGAGTTGATCAGGCTGTTGATGGTGGCCTGTGGCATGTTGTCCCACTCCTCTTCAATGGCTGTGTGAAGTTCCTGGATGTTGGAGGGAACTGGAACATGCTGCCGTACACATCGATCCATAGCATCCCAAACATGCTCAATGGGTGACATGTCTTGTGAGTGTGCAGGCCATGGAAGAACTGGTACATTTTCAGGAATTGTGTTCAGATCCTTGCGAAACGGGGTTGTGCATTATCATGCTGAAACATGAGAAGATGGTGGTCGTTTGGTCACAGACCCATTACGGATGCAGGCAATGAGGCAGTGATCGCTGAGATCTTGATTGAAAAGAGCAGAGGTGTATTTGGAGGGCGAGTTAGTTAGGATGACATCTATGAGGGTGCCCGTGTTTACAGATTTGGAGTTGTACCTGGTAGGTTCATTGATAATTTGTGTGAGATTGAGGGCATCAAGCTTAGATTGTAGGATGGCCGGGGTGTTAAGCATGTCCCAGTTTAGGTCACCTAGTAGCACGAGCTCAGAAGATAGATGGGGGGCAATCAATTCACATATGGTATCGAGGGCACAGCTGGGGGCAGAGGGAGGTCTATAGCAAGTGGCAACAGTGAGAGACTTGTTTCTGGAAAGGTGAATTTTTTGAAGTAGAAGCTCGACTTGTTTGGGTACAGACTTGGAAAGTAATACAGAACTCTGCAGGCTATCTTTGCATGTCACATATCAGTTTGTAAATATATATATAATTGAGTTAATAAAGCCGCATGCACACGGTCTCTTAGACATCCAAAATGTCAGCCCTTTGGGTCCTGCCATAGAGTTATATTACAAGTGCCCTTCCAAGACTCAAGGTCATTGGCCACAGATAAAATTACGTCAAATCACGTTATATGTACAGTAGTTTTGATTGGACTGATCATGTCAACATCTTACTTTCAAAGCCTTAGCTAGCAGTCATCATCATGAATCAAGTCGACAATCTACTGGCAAATCCTTTTTTATCCTTGTCATATGAAGATAATTAATGAAGAGAAATTATAGATAAAACGTATCGGTGCTCATCGGCCATTGTACATAAAGATAACACAAGTTGGAAACCGTAAATTCAACAATGAGTCATTTAGAAGGGATCAGCATTGCAAAGCAACCACTAGCCTGCTATTCAGTGGAGTGGCTGTGTTTTTTTCTAAGTTCCCACCATAAGTCCAGAGAATGACAGACTTTGATGACAAAGTTTGATGACAAAATGTGCCCACAAAGGACCTGCGCGCCACCTTCATGTTTAAGTGAGCACATCACAAGCCAAGGGGAGTCCAAAAATGTCTTGTATGCTGCTGCATAAATTATGTAATATGCAAGGGAGATATGTATACTGTAGTTAAGAAAGTAATACTAAGTATATGTTGTGTAGTAAGCTGTTAGTAGCACATGTGCCTCGCCCTAATAATTTGGTATATTTTCACCTCTTAATTTCGCCTAACGTTACTGTTCTGACTCCTGACTCCTGTTTTTGAGAAATGTCATCATCTAATATTGTAAGAGGTTTCATTGTTCGCTTATATGTCCCATTTATTTATCCTACGGTTCTGACTTGGTGTACAGGGAAAATACTGTAAGAGCAGCCCATGTTCTGCATTCTGTCGCTGTACATTTCAAAAGTGCTGAAAACATAGTTATATTGACTACGTCCGTCTTAGCTCGCTCATGAATGTCTTAATCGAAATTACGGAATGCCTCTTATCCGCTCATCGTTCCCTTATGCCATAGTTTGTACATCTCAATTGTCAGTAGAAACCACATTTGTTTAAGAAAGTCAGCCATATCAGCATTGTTCTTTTTTAAAGGCAGTAAACAAAGCTGATGAATTGTTGCATTGCCAGACAAGGCTCTGCTGACAGCCAGGTGTAGCAGTGGTAAGGATTCACTCCATGGTGCTGAAAAGAAAGCTCTGCTGTTGGGACCGCTTTATGAAGGCCCTAACAGTCTGTGGGCACCGCTTGTCGCTGGTATTGTGCAATTAATGTATTGTTTAGTGTTGTGTAGTGTCTTTGCTGGCATGCATCTAAAAAAAAATATGAGTTTGCCCCATCAAGATTTACATGCTAAACTCGCCACTGGTCACACCAGATACTGACTGGTTTTCTGATCCACGCCTCTCCCTCTTTTATTTATTTTTTAATCTGTGACCAACAGATGCATACCTGTATTCCCAGTCATGAGAAATCCATTGATTAGGGGCTAATGATTTTATTCCAATTGACTGATTTCCTTATATGAACTGTAACTCAGTGAAATTGTTCCATGTTTATTTTTGTTCAGTATAATTTGCTAATTTTCTTCATTTTTAAGTCTGCATTGTTGGCAAAGACCTCGTAAGTAAACTGTTGTATTCGGCGCATGTGACAAATCAAATGTAATGATTCATCCATTCAAACTGGATCAACACAAATCCTATTAAACTACTAATTTCATGCATCAATCAACATGTCTTCAGCGTTCTAGAATACCCTAGCAGTTAACGTCAACCATAGTAACTACTTTCAATGCATTTGGTTTTGTGTCCATTTTGACAACTTGACATTGCAATGGCCTGTGAACATCATTAGTGCCAAAGGGCGCTGACACATGAAATACGAGTTATAATATCGTTATTAAGTCGATTCGGATGGGGATGGAGCAAACCAATGTACCTAGCTTGCTAATGTCAGCTAACGTAAGAGGTTTTGAAATTAGCTAGCCAACGTTACTACAGCTAGACGTCTGCTTGACCGGAAAATTTGCTAACGTTAGCTTATCACCGAAAACTAGCTATCAATTTTGTAGCTATCACCGTTCAGGTATTCTGTCCTATTGTGTATTCCCATAACCATGTCCCTTTTTCAAAATCACTGAGCACAACACTGTTCTTGGTTTCAAATGGCCTTTTATAATCAACTTGCTCGCATTCGAAATGTGCATGTTAGCTAGCATTGCTAGCTATCAAGATACTGCAAGGTTGTCACGACTAGTTCGCTCTCGTATCGGTCAAATTGTACTGCATTGCTACTGTTCCCACCGGTCTCCCTCGAACTCACCTGAAGATGCACAGGCCCGTTTAGATCACAATACTTTGCTACGTGTCCTGAAAGCAATACTTTTTAAACAGTATGGTTAAGATCAAGGTTTTTATTTCACTTTCTTATTCCAATTCAAGATGTCGACCGCTTCAAAGAGCCTCTCTGTCAGCTGACTCTGACGCGGCTTTGGGAAGTGAGAACACCCACCACTACTAGCTAGCACTGCTGGATTTATATATTAAAACGGTCGTATTTTGCTGTCAAGAATTATCAAGACTGGTATATACATTTAGTTTGGTGGAATAAACCACAATTATTTTTTTTAATGGTGTGTTATATAAAACGAAATCAGGCCCAATTGGAAAAACCTGGTTGAAAAATGACGTTTTTTTAATTTATTTTTATTGACCAGAATATTACGTTTTTTTCTAACTACCATACTACCAGTTTGTCATAATTGTAACCTCTCTGCATCTGGTCATAATTCTGCCCACTATACTATGTGCTATATTATGAAGCCTACTGGTCATAGTTAAAGATACAATATTCAGAAATCGGTCTGCCATTTCCTGGTTGTTAAAATTCTAATAGTTAGCCTAATTTCAGTTTATGTGACAAAACAAGCAGTCATTGTGTAGAGAATCATTGTACCATCTTAACTGCTGTGAAATATGTTTTCCATAACCAAAAATATTGTATTTTTAGCTGTTTGAAAGTGGTGTACAAAAAGTAAAAGACACAAAACTGAAATGTAAGAACGGGAAGCATAGAAATAGCGCACATAGAACAGATCTACCACTTCTTAGACTCTAAAACTCACTTGTCTATATGAATTTGGTCGGGTCGCCCTACAAGTTACATATTGCTGATTTAAGACCTCATCATAACCTGGTAATGAAATCAAATCAAATGTTATTAGTCACATGCACCGAATACAACAGGTGTAGACCTTACAGTGAAATGCTTACTTTTGAGCCCCTAACCAACAATGCAGTTTAAAAAAAATGTGAATAAGAATAAGAAATAAAAAGTAACAAGTAATTAAAGAGCAGCAGTAAAATAGCAATAGTGATACTATATACAGGGGGGTATCGGTACCGAGTCAATGTGCGGGGGCACCAGTTAGTCAAGGTAATTGAGGTAATATGTACATGTAGGTAGAGTTATTAAAGTGACTATGCATTGATGATAACAACAGAAAGTAGCAGCGCTGTAAAGAGGGGGAGGGGCAATGCAAATAGACTGGGTAGCCATTTGATTAGATGTTCAGGAGTCTTATGGCTTGGGGGTAGAAGCAGCTCCGGTACAGGGGACTGAGCACACACCCCTGAGGGGCCTCTGTGTTGAGGATCAGCGTGGTGGATGTGTTGTTACCTACCCTTACCACCTGGGGGCGGCCCGTCAGGAAGTCCAGGATCCAGTTGCAGAGGGAGGTGTTTAGTCCCAGGGTCCTTAGCTTATTAATGAGCTTTGAGGGCACTATGGTGTTGAACGCTGAGCTGTAGTCAATGAATAGCATTCTCACATTCTCACAGGTGTTCCTTTTGTCCAGGTGGGAAAGGGCCGTGTGGAGTGCAATAGAGATTGCATCATCTGTGGATCTGTTAGGGCGGTATGCAAATTGGAGTGGATCCAGGGTTTCTGGGAAAATGGTGTTGATGTGAGCCATTACCAGCCTTTCAAAGCACTTCATGGCTACAGACGTGAGTGCTACGGGTCGGTAGTCATTTAGGCATGTTACCTTAGTGTTCTTGGGCACAGGGACTATGGTGATCTACAAAAAACATATTGGTATTACAGACTCGGACAGGGAGACGTTGAAAACGGTCAGTTGGTCAGCGCATGCTCGCAGTACACGACCTGGTAATCCGTCTGGCCCTGCGGCCTTGTGAATGTTGACCTGCTTAAAGGTCTTACTCGCATTTGCTGCGGAGAGCGTGATCACACAGTCTTCCGGAACAGCTGGTGCTCTCATGCGTGTTTCAGTGTTATTTGCCTCGAAGCGAGCATAGAAGTAGTTTAGCTCGTCTGGTAGGCTCGTGTCTCTGGGCAGCTCTCGGCTGTGCTTCCCTTTGTAGTCTGTAACGGTTTGCAAGACCTGCCACATCCGACGAGCGTCAGAGCCGGTGTAGTACGATTCGATCTAAGTCCTGTATTGACGCTTTGCCTGTTTGATGGTTCGTCGGAGGGCATAGCGGGATTTCTTATATGCTTCCTGGTTAGAGTCCCGCTGCTTGAAAGCGGCAGCTCTAGCCTTTAGCTCAGTGCAGATGTTACTTGTAATTGTTCTAAGAGTGTACTGTAAAAACTATTGCACAGGATATCGTTGGATATTGAAAACGTTGTTCATTACTTTTCTATTTGTTTACATAGTCACCACTTACAGTTAATCTGCAACATATTCTTACATTTAGAATAGATCAAGCAATGGTTAAAACATATATAAATCACAACTCTTCGCACATCTGCATACAGTAATTGTTTCATAATTCACTCACTTATAACTACATTCATAGAAAGATTGGGAGACAGAGTATATAAAGGCCCCTTGTTTTATTGTATTAATGATTAATAAGAGTGGTGTGATGAGGTAGATCCTCATCAAGGACCTCTGACCACAGAAGGTGATCGGTAGCGTAGTGGCCCTCTTAAAGTGTGGTGTGATTGGTCAGATCTGCAGTGAAGAGAATCAGGGCATTACAACTTTATCAATTTGAGATTTGAAAGAAAACTAGAAAAGAACATTCCCGAAGAAGCTTTGTGGACTCAGCTGGCTAAAAGTTTTTCCATGGTACTAGTTGAAGAATGTTGTGGCAGTTATAGCTTCAAAAAAGAGCAACTGCTCATATAAATACTTTGCGTCCTTCTCCACCACGCCGGTCAGGGGAATATTTGAGGACTTTCCAGAGGTCCAGCAACACATCAACCTCCTGAGTTTTCTGGCTTTTCATGACACTTACTGTAAGAATAAAAAGAGAAGTACATGAATTCACTTTTGGCAAAAGGTGAACATGCAGAACACAACAGAACAATAACGCACAGTAAAATATCTTGAACAGTCAGAATCTACTAAAAGTGGTAGCAAAGGCATGTTTGCTCCTCTGTCCCTTCATATTGAAGTCGGACATAAACATTTTTAAGAAAAAGGATCTCAAATTTAGACAGTAGTTGGATAATGACGATTTTTTACTTTAAATGGTGAAGTTGTACTTAATCCTAATACATGTTATAATATTCAAACAACTTTTTATATACACACCGCTCCATAATCCTGAGGACATTGTCCCGGACAGAGGTTCCTCCAATTGAGGACAGCTTGGCAGTCTTACAAAAAGAAAGGTAAATGCAAAAATGTAAGTATGTGTAAAGAGGCAATACAAATAATTATCTTGTTCAAAAGTTATATGTCTGTCATATAATTCCTGCTACAAACCTAGTTAAAAATGGGTGTAATTGACAAATCTGTTCCTCTTCTCTGCAACTGCACATGTGTGTGAGTTTGGGTGAGTGACAGGGAGAATGAGCAAGAGAGAAATGGGATAAACTTTACATAACTCACCAAGGGAGGTGTTTGTTGAATCAGGACACAAGGATTTTGCACCTGCTTTACAAACATATTATGAGAAGCGATGCTAATTTCAATTGGATCCACTTACTGTAGTACACTACACTCTCAGAAAAAAGGTTTCAAAAAGGGTTATTCTACTGTCCCCATAGGTAAACCATTTCTGGTTCCAAGTAGAACCCTTTTGGGTTCCAAAAAGGGTTCTTCAAAGGGTTCTCCTATTGGACAGTCATTGAAACCTTTTAGGTTCTAGGTACCACCTTTTTTCTAAGACTAGAAGATCAGGCAATCATGGACAGCTGAATAGCATGTCTCTTGGGGAATCCAGTCTCAGTGAGATGCAGAGACAAAAAGTTAATGATCATCAGCATAGCTTGTGGTTGTGGTTGGAGTGTCCATCCTGAGATTGGAAGGTTGTGAGTTCAATCCCAGGCCGAGATTTAAAAAAGACTAAAAATGGGACCTGATGCTTCTCTGTCTGGTACTCAGCATTAAGGAGATGACTAGTGTCCTGTACAGGGGGTGTAGTTGTACATAAAGCTGCCTCACGCTACAGAAACAGGAGATAGGCTCCTTCCCTATGAGCTGTTCCGGCTCGCACAAGCCTTGGCTACTTACTTACTTACATCCGCATAACTAGTACAAAGCTGGTTAGTAGGAATCAATACACATTGAAGATCAGGGTATCAAACAGAAAAAACAACATTTTGCACACAACTTGCTGTCATTTACTATGGATTTAGGGAGGGGTGGTTCTGTGCTCTCCTTTCCCTGGGATGTAACTGAGTGGGTGGCCAAGCACTGCTGTAGAGGCCATGCATCAAGTCATTGACATGTTTCAGGAACTTCCAGGAACGGAGAGAGAGAGACAGCAAAGCATAAGCTATTTACATTTATTAGTCAGCAGGCTGGAGAACATACAGTATATACTCCTTCCCTTTGTTCCCTCCTCCATCATTCCATTCAAAAAGGCAGTCAGGGGTGTAATGTTAGGTGTAACATTTGAATGAGTGTTGAGGAGGGATAGGCAAAATGTATTGTATTGTCAAATACAAAATACACAAAAATACAAGGATCTTTGATCAATCAAGAAAATCTTCACTTCCATATTGCAGGGTACATGTTTCAAGAATTAGGCTAGCTAACTGTCTCTCAAACTCAAACACACACACACACACACACATTGTAGAATAATAGGGAAGACATCAAAACTATGAAATAACACATGGAATCATGTAGTAACCAAAAAAGTGTTAAAACAACATTGATTTTCACACTGAGAATCTGTCTTAATCATCAATTTTAATAATCGATTTCTCTTACATCCTAACAAGGTCTCATCCTAACACACCTGGAATCTCCTCTCATCACCCTGCTGCTGAGCAAACATGGTCTGGATTTTCTCCAGCATGCCTCCTGCCTTTGCCCTAAAGATTTAGTGCTTCTAGTCTGGTCACTGACTTCCTCAACTCTGACGTGGCTTGGGGGAGGATCAGGTCATTCCTTTGCAGGGTGAGGGTAAGTGAGGATAGGACAAAAAAAACATGTTCCAGTCTGTGATAACTAAACAGTCCTGTAGTTTAGCATCTGCTTCATCTGACCACTTTTCTATAGACCGAGTCACTGGTGCTTCCTGCTGTAATTGTTGCTTGTAAGCAGGAATCAGGAGGATAGGGTTGTGGTCGGATTTACCAAATGGAGGGCGAGGGAGAGCTTTGTACACGTTTCTATGTGTGGAGTACAGGGGATCTAGAATTTTTTTTCTCTCTGGTTGCACATTTAACATGTTCATATGAATTTGGTAGAACTGATTTAAGTTTCCCTGCATTAAAGTCTCCGGTCACTAGGACTGCCACCTCTGGGTGAGTGGTTTCCTGTTTGCCCATTTCCTTATACAGCTGACAGAGTGCGGTCTTAGTGCCAGCATCTGTCTGTGGTGGTAAATAAACAGCCAAGAAAAGTATAGCTGAAAACTCTCTAGGCAAATAGTGTTTTGCGGGTACTATTTAATGGAGCTGCCAGTTGAGGACTTGTGAGTCATCTGTTTCTCAAACTAGACACTCTAATGTGCTTGTCCTCTTGCTCAGTTGTGCACCGGGGCCTCCCACTCCTCTTTCTATTCTGGTCAGAGCCAGTTTGCGCTATTCTGTGAAGGGAGTAGAACACAGCGTTGTACGAGATCTTCAGTTTCTTGGCAATTTCTCGCACGGAATAGCCATCATTTCTCAGAACAAGAATAGACTGACGAATTTCAGAAGAAAGTTCTTTGTTTCTGGCCATTTTGAGCCTGTAATCGAACCCATAAAATGCTGATGCTCCCGATACTTAATTAGTCTAATGCAGGCCAGTTTTTAGCTGTGCTAACATAATTGCAAAAGGGTTTTCTATTGATCAATTAGCCTTTTAAAATTATAAACTTGGATTAGCTAACACAACGTGCCATTGGAACACAGGAGTGATGGTTGCTGATAATGTCCTTGAGTAGCCCAGCCAGAGTACGGACTTGAATCCGATTGAACATCTCTGGATAAAAAGCAATGCTCCCCATCCAACCTGACAGTGCTTAAGAGGATTTGCAGAGAAGAATGGGAGATACTCCCCAAATACAAGTGTGCCAAGCTTGTGGCGTCATACCCAAGAAGATTTGAGGCTGTAATCGCTGCCAAAGGTGCTCTAACAAAGTGCATGAGTAAAGCGTCTGAATACTTATGTAAATGTGATATTTCGATTTTCTTTTTTTATAAATGTGCTTAAATTTAGCTTTGTCATTATGGGGTATTGTGTGTAGATTGATGACGGGGGAAAAAAACTATTTAATTCGTTTTGCAATAAGGCTGTAGCGTAACAAAATTTGTGGAAAAAGTCAAGGGGTCTGAATACTTTCCGAAAGTAGCTCGTTTCAGCTCGTTATTTATACCATGTCTTATTTTGAGGTTTTTTGAATGATTTCATGCACTTTCGGGCACAGTGCATGCACTGCACCCGGGCCACCATAGGAGTCGCTAGTGTAATGGGACAAAGACGTCACTGCCGGCCAAACCCTCCCCTAACACGGACGACGCTGGGCCAATTATGCACCGCCCCATGGGTCTCCCGGTCGCGGCATCAAAGCCTGGACGAACCCAGAATCTCCAGTGGCACAGCTAGCACTGCTATGCAGTGCCTTAGACCACTACGTCCCTCGGGAGGCCGTGTCCAAACTTTTGACCGGTACTGTATGTACATGTTAAGTTGACTATTGTTTTTGTCAATGTATGTTTTTGTTTGTAAAAAAAAAAGTAAAATAAAATATTATAAAATAAATAAATGTCTGCTTTACTACAGATTGCACAGAACATCTACATTTTAAACCCGGACTGCTCGGGGAAACTCAATGATAACTGGATAGAGGTCTTCAAGGACAAAACTTTGCTTCGACCGCCCAGAGAAAAGTAGGCCCAAAATCTTCTCTTCAAAGTTTTATTTTTTATTCACTAAACATTCTTCTTTCCAGATACGCAAGGGGACGTCGCTTTAAGACTTCTGCCAGTGGTATCACATCTGCTCCTGCAACGCCCTCTACTGCTCATCCTGCGTCTCCTTGACCTGCCGCCACTCCCCCAGTACTCTCTCCCTCTCTCGCTGTGCTGTAGGTGTGTGTGTGTGTGTGTGTGTGTGTGTGTGTGTGTGTGTGTGTGTGTGTGTGTGTGTGTGTGTGTGTGTGTGTGTGTGTGTGTGTGTGTGTGTGTGTGTGTGTGTGTGTGTGTGTGTGTGTGTGTGTGTGTGTGTGTGTGTGTGTGTGTCTGTGTGTGTGTGTGTGTGTGTGTGTGTCTCTGTTCTGTGGCTGTGGATTGTTGTGTCTGTGTGTGTGTGTGTGATTGTGTGTGTGTCTGTGTGATTATGTGTGCAGGGACAGGTGTGCTGGCGTCAGAACAGATCCCCACCAGCTGCAACCTGTTCCATAATCAAGACCTCTACAAATACTCAGCCCTGCCACTTCCACGCTGCCAGATCATAATCTCTGCTCAGTCAGTCTACAGTTCTAGCCGTTTGTTACTATTTAGATCCTGTTATCCTGTTGTGCCTGTTTTCCTTGCCTGACGCTGTTTTCCTCTCCGCTACAGTTCTGCCCGCTCTGACTCACTCTGGTCCCTGTCTCCAGTCCCACGTCTCGTCATCCTGCTACTCTGGATAGGCATAGGGAGATTGATGGGGAAATTAGATTATGGCATTTTGTAAACCTTGAATGAAAGGAACAGCTTTCCAGAATCTGTTATGCAAAACTGCACACTCCAAGACATTAGGAAGGTTTCTATCCAATTTGAGACAGATTTTTGTGCAAATATTCTAAAATCTGCATTAAAACAATATTGTGCATTTACCAGAGATGTGGACTCCAGTCACGTGACTTGGACTTGAGTACTACTCAGGTCGCAAATTTTGCGACTTGAGACTTGACTTGGCAAAAAGAAAAAGCGTTTGCCACTCAACTTCAGCATCAATGACTCGTGACTAACTTCCAGACGAGCTTCAATGCCATACAATGTCATTTACAATGTCATTTACAAAATAGCCTCCAACACTCTACTCAGCAAAATGGATGCAGTCTATCACAGTGTCATCCATTTTGTCACCAAAGCCCCATATACTACCCACCACTGCGACCTGTATGCTCTCGTTGGCTGGCCCTCGCTTCGTATTCGTCGCCAAACCCACTGGCTCCAGGTCATCTATAAGTCTTTGCCAGGTAAAGCCCCGCCTTATCTCAGCTCACTGGTCACCATAGCAGCACCCAGCCGTAGCATGCGCTCCAGTAGGTATATTTCACTGGTCACCCCCAAAGCCAATTCCTGCTTTGGCCGCCTTTCCTTCCAGTTCTCTGCTGCCAATGACTGGAACGAATTGCAAAAATCACTGAAGCTGGAAACACTTATCTCCCTCACTAGCGTTAAGCACCAACTGTCGGAGCAGCTCACAGATTACTGCACCTGCACATAGCCCATCTATAATTTAGCCCAAACAACTACCTCTTCCCCTACTGTATTTATTTATTTATTTTGCTCCTTTGCACCACATTATTTCTATTTCTACTTTGCACATTCTTCCACTGCAAATCAACCATTCCAGTGTTTTACTTGCTATATTGTTACCTCGCCACCATGTCCTTTTTTGCCTTTACCTCCCTTATCTCACCTCATTTGCTCACATTGTATATAGACTTATTTTTATACTGTATTATTGACTGTATGTTTTGTTTATTCCATGTGTAACTCTGTGTTGTTGTATGTGTCTAATTGCTATGCTCTATCTTGACCAGGTCGCAGTTGCAAATGAGAACTTGTACTAATTAGCCTTCCTGGTTAAATAAAGGTGAAATAAAAATAAAACATATTTTTTTAATGTATATTAAATAAATTACCAAATGTGTCTGACTTTATTGTAAACAGATAAGGTGTAATGTGACTAACATGACTTCACTTTAGATCATAATCCTTCGACCCAAAATGTCACCCTTTATAAAGCACATGTTTATGTCATATTCAACATTGTGGGTTATGCCACATTTGACATTGGTGATTGTCACACAGTCATGCCACATTCATGAACCCTTTATAAAGCTTGACATACAGTTAATTATACTTTAACACATTTTTGTAGTGCTTATGAAGGCCTTATGAAGCGTTTATAAGCTGAACGTCATTTAAAGCTGGACCAAAACATTTATATTCTTGTACATTCTCTGAGGTGAGGTATGTTCTGAAGTGATGGCAATATCAATGATTTGAAGTTCAACATTGTATCTTGATTGTGTTTGTGTTGGAAAGGGAGGGGGTGGCATGGTACAGAAGGAGAAAATATGCAATCAAAATTTAAATTAGGATGACACTGAAAATAACCCAAGGATTACATAAATTACCCAGCTGCTGGGTCAAACCCCCAACCCAAGGCGCTGGGTTAGAAGCACACCCCAAACCCTCTGGGTTGAATTAATCCAATGCTGTGTTCTGCCAATATTGACCGAGCGCTGGGTTGTTGAAATTTCTCAAATTGGGTTATTTTTTACCCTGTATTTTTTAGATTAACAATAATTCAAAAAATTTGAATTGCCATATTAGGCATAACTCAATTTCAACCTTTTTAAGATGCCACAATATAAATAGTTTTCAGTGTCCTAGTTTTGTTTTTGTTTTCTGATTGTTTCAGTGCATGCATTCAACAAGCTTTGGACGAAGGATTTCCACAGGGCCGCCATCTCCAAAATTCACCCAAAAAGGCAATAGTTCTGAACTGGGTTTGACGTAGTTTTTGTTGTTTTAATTACTACAATTTTGTTAACTATCATTTAAACTTCCATTGGTTAATCTATGGCTCAGTTATCACTTGTGTAGCTGTCAGTTGTAACATTCTAAGGTCAAGATCCCCATAGTGTTCACATTTCTCCCATGTAAATGTTGTAGCTACATACAAATATTAAATTAACAATTTATTTGGGAAATATCCAGTCTTTACTATTTTCTTCAATACCATGCTTTTGATTTCAAGTTGTATTGGATGTATTTTTTGATCTGTTAAAGACAATGAATACATGTTGTTTAGTATATTTACTAGATTTTGTATGTTTAGTGTTTTTCTCTGTAAAGTAAGGTTTATGTAGATACATTTCAATGTTTAACACACTAACCAAAAACCTGATCTAATTTCCATATTCATACTGAGTTTGTAGCAAACAGATGAGAGCACCTGAGGCGTGGGAAAGGCCTGCTTATGACTTCATCTGGTGGCTAAACCACTCATTACAAGGTGTGGCTTCTCTCCTCAGAGACTTGACTGCAGCTGCACATCTTGTACAGCTGGCTGCAATTAGGGCAGCAGAACATGGGGAGGCGTTGCCATTCAGACAAGGGAGAGAGAGAGCCGTGAGGAGGACACGCCAAACCTCTGTCGCAAACATTGGACCAGTAAGCTCCCAATGCTGAAGGTTTGAGGCTTTCTCTCTGCCCTGGGGTAAAATATTATCTTCCCCAGTGTTTTAAGTTTACGTTCAGTTACTGCCATAAAGGGCCAGTTGTTGATTTTGAGAATTTGCCTTATTTTTTGAGAGAACATTCTTTTGGAACATGAAGATTCCCCAAGCTATGTATGTTCGTTTATACAGTAACTATTATTCAACATTTCATCACCTGGGATTTGAACTCACAACCTCTTGGTTTATGGCATTCAGATATTCCTGCTACACCACCATGTCTTTGTCAGTTACCAGTTCATTTGACTATTCTTTCATCATTGATTTGATTGACGTATTTCAACAATTGAAGGGCTTTCTGTATAGTTGTCTAATGTTGGTGGGACATATTAACCTGTTTAATTATACTCCTGAATCACTACGATCAATAAAGGTTTTTCTTGAGTGTACTTTGTCACGGCTCCTCCTCTGCAGTGCAGGGGGCGGTTCCTCCTGCAGGCAGAGGAGGGTCGTTAGTGATTGGAGCCACCTGGGCTCGGTATAAAACTGCTTACTACTCACCTCTCTCTCTGCTCCTCCAGGTATGCTCATGATTTGTTTGTTCCTTTGTAGTTTTGCATAGTTTTCACTCAGTCATGTTCACACACAGAGATTAACGCATCCATGCACTTTACATACACCTTACATTATAATACTTTCACACCTCATTCCTTTTCTTAGTTTAAAGTTAATCGTTTTTGTTTATAATAAAGAACATTTTTAATTGGCCTATACCTGTTGTTCGTGTCCCCTCATTTTTGTCACAGGCTATGAGCCGGCTTGTGACAACTTTTAACAGAGCTGAGATTTACTTCAAAGGGCATTCACCCTATTGCTTACACCTATCAATTTCTTTTCAGATCCGCACAAGCGCCTAGGGAGGAGGGGTTAGAGTTTCTTCTGGACAGGGCCTGACTATGTATTAAAAAATGTACACAAATGTTCTTGCAACTATTCCATGAAATGTGACTAGAACATTAATATATTATTTTTTGTGGAATGTTGATGGAATATTCTCATTACCTACAGAAAACTGGACACGTCAATGCTCTTGCAATGTTGTCGTTTAACGTGTCTAGAACATGATCTTATATTTTGAGAACATAAGATAATGTTTACTCTGATAATGTTTAAGAACATCTTTAATCTGAGCCTAGAGGAAAGTTTTTGTCCTCAGGCCTGGAGGGAAGTCAAAGTAATTCCACTACCCAAGATAGGTAAAGCGGCCTTTACTGGTTCTAACAGTAGACCTATCAGCTTGCTGCCAGCTCTTAGCAAACTGTTGGGAAAATGGTGTTTGACCAAGTACAATGTTATTTCTCTGTAAACAAATGAACAACATACTTTCAGCATGCCTATAGAGAAGGGCACTCAACAATTACTGCACTGACACAAATTATAATAATAAGATTGTGAGAGCTGTACTGTTAGATGTCATTGACCATAACCTGATGTTGAAAAAATGTGTGTGTTATGGCTTTTCAACCTCTGCCATATCGTGGATTCAGAGCTATCTATCTAATAGAACTCAAATGGTTTTATTTAATGGAATCTTTTTTAATGTCAAACATGTAAATGTGGTGTACCGCAGGGCAGCTCTCTAGGCCCTCTACTCTGTTCTATTTTTACCAATGACCTGCCACTGGCATTAAACAAAGCATGTGTGTCCATGTATGCTGATGATTCAACCATATGCACATGAGCAACCACAGCTAATGAAGTCACTGAAACCCTTAATAAAGAGTTGCAGTCTGTTTTGGAATGGGTGGCCAGTAATAAACTGGCCAGTCGTTCGTTCAAAATGTTCCATTGCCATTATGGCTGGCAAGGTTCTTATTCTTATTAGCCAACTACGGCTAACTTACAGTCACGTGCAGCCAGAATAACAGCAAAGTTAGCGGCCTTTGCATTTGTTTAAGCTTTTTTCTAGTGACATTTATTGGGATACATCCATAACAATGAGCTAATGAGGCACGATTTCGCCTGGCATAGAAAATGTGCTCACTCGTCAGGACAATGTTTTCAGAGGAGCTAGCCAACAGCTAACATAATCACTTCAAACTGAAGCTGGAAAGACTGCAAACTATAGCTGCACTTCTTTCCGTTTGACCGTTTTCAATTGACATTTCTTTGTATATATCCATAAAAATGATGCCAGCTGATTCATGCTTTTGACTGGCTGAGAAACACTGCCTGCATGTATGTCTAGTCCAGACACATTCATTACTATGGGACAGCTGGAGATCGAAATTTGAATATTGTTTTCAATTTTGGAGAGACAGACAACAAGGTTTATACAAATCTCTGCTGTTGAAAACTAAATGTTAGTCTAAAAGAAATGTGAGATAACATCTAGATGCTTTTTATAGTAAAGGTCAAGTTTATAAATTGCCTCGCTGGGCTGATGAGATAGTGGATTGCGCAGTCAGATGGAACAGAGTAAATAGGCACTTTAAAGTCATAGATTTAGCCAGTGGTAACTTGTGGAATAGACACCAGTTGGAATGCTGCTTTAACCAATCAGCATTCAGGATTAGACCCACCCATTGTATAAACCATACCAAACCATCTTCGGTATAGTGTCGCCATAATATTTGAATTGAGGAAGTGTGATCATAATCATAAAATTACACATTCAATCATTTCATCTAAACTGCCGCTTGCGCGTCAACGAGCGTCTGCATTCATCTTCTGCTACCATTTCTGTCAAGCTGTCTATGCATACAGTTTGACGCATACATTCAATAAATCCAACATATGCACCACACAGAATGCACTGCAACTGCCTTGGCAATGCAATGCTGCAAGACAAGCGCAGCATTCCATTGGAAATGAATGTACTTCTGGTGTACCAAAATGCAAAGACAGTGTTGGTGTGATCTAGGTGTTATATTTTGACACATGATCGAGGCATTAGTTCTATTTTTGAAGCGTGACGTGCTGCTAGTCCCGTCTCTCCCATCTCCTCATTGGTTTTTAGTTGCATATACCCACGTGGGTGATTGAAAGATGAACTGAGATCCACACTCCAGTCCAGTTGGTGGTGGTATGCACCTTAAAGTTGGTTGCCAACCGCCATATAAAGTCCACAGAAGAAGACTGAAGGAGGAGAGATAAAAACATTTTTTTAAATAATAATTACTAGAAACTAACTAGGTTTCCCCTTTCATCTGTGGATTACTTGAGAACACACGATTTTGTGACTCAAAATGGGTCAAAATTCTACAAAGATCCAGGAAAAAGGACATTGTACATTTCAGTTAAAATAACAACCCAATGTTTATATCCCTGGTCAAATTAGCTAGCAACAGAAGGCTAGCTAGCTAAATGGCCATCAACGTTTCATGTGTTTCGACTTGTCCCCAAATTAATATAGTTGGTTCAGAGTTTGTTTTGATATTTCAACCTGCGTGTCCTGATCGCATCTGGTGTGGGGGGACAAAAACAACATGTGTACGATGGCGCACACATGCGCTTGCCTGGTCTAGTCAGCATGTAAGAATAGGGCTCGAAATGGATGTTGATGATGAAAAAGACAGTAACATATTGCAATGTACCAAGAGAGATATGGAGAAAGAGATGGAAAAAGATTGGGGCAACATGCTTCTCAACTTTCCTTTACTACAATGCTGGATGTCACAAAATGTCCCTGTGTCATGCAGGGTTGGGGTGATGGGGTCAAGTCAGGAAGTACATTGAAATTCCCTTTTTCTTTCTCAGAGGAGCTTTGATTTCAGTTTACTTTCAGAATTGAAAAGGAATTGACTCCAACCCTGGTGTCGTGTAATATTTTGGTGCAAGGTTCAGCTCGTATACTCTTCATCTTCCAGTATTAATTGCACTGATTGGTTAGAGCGTTATCTGAGATTATATGACAATTAACATGACTGCTACTGAGTGTACAGCCATGAGAAGTAATTTACTCCCTCTTAATACCTCTTCATCTATGCTCTCTACCCTTCTCAATCTCTCTCCCTGTCTACATATAACTTTTGTGGAGAAACTAAACATAGAAAGATACAAAAATACCTGAGACAGTTTCATTTTCTATGTTTTATTTCGGACGTTCATTTGAGTCAGCTCAGAGAACACTCACAAAGAGTAACACCAACATCCTTAACACATTCATGGGACCTGGGACATGTTCATTAGGCACCAAATGAAAGAAAATAGACAAACCGGGAGGGACTACCTGAACCTATTTCTCCAATAAGAAAGGATAATTTTTGTTTCGTGTTGCTAAATGTTTTGTTAACTGTTGCATGCCCTAATGAACACAACCTTGTCCACAGTATAAAATTAGGAATTATATATATTTTTTAATTAGAATAGTAATTTAATAGGATCTCTATGGTCCACAGTCTCTCTCTATCGCTCTCTCTCTCTCTTTCTGAGCCTTCTCCCATCTAGTATGGACTGTGTTGATTTTTAAAGAGGGTTTGCAATGGAGGATCCACAGAGATTCGATCACAGTTGAATAGGACACATGTAGAGGAAAAGGGAGAAAATGACAAAAAGAAAACATTCAATTCCAACAACATATTCACTCACTCATAAACACACACAGGCACACACACACACTCAAACTGATGTGGAAAAGAACATATGAACAAAATTGTCTATTTAATGGGTATTAAGGAGAGAGAGCTGCATCCACACCGATTTTCTTCACTGAAGAAAGTACAGGCGCCACAGCACTGGCGACAGACAGACAGAAAGAGAGCTATGCAGTTACAACCATATCGCTCTCAGCACCACCTGTCTTTCTCTTAGCCTCTACCTCCTTTCCTCCTACTCCACCACCTTCTTCCTCTCCGTACCAGGACATCCTGAACACCTGCAGTGAGGATCCGCCCTCTGGATCACACATCACATGACATCGACGAAGAACTCACTGGGGTTGCCCATGGCAATGCGGAATGATTGTCGTGAGGCGGTGAGTTCGGGGGGCATGGAGGCTAGGTCTCGGCCCGGGGGCGACCCAGGGGGGGCCGTCATGGGGAGGGAGGTCGGCGGCTGGGCTGGCAGGCCGGGGGGTCCGTACACCAGGCTACCGCTGTGGGAATGGGTGCTGTGGACACTGTGGGCCAAGCTGATCAGGCTGTGCATGCTGTGCTCGTTAGGGGGCACCGCCACTGAGCGATCACTGGGCGCATTTTCCTTCCTCAGCTCTGATTCGCTGCCGCTCCCTGTGGACTTGGACTCGCCACCACCAGCACCACCGCCTGCCCCCCCAGCAGCCTCTTCCTTCTTACTGCCACTGCAGTTGGACCCGCTGCTACGACTCTCTGCAAAGGAGAGAGAGAAAGAGAGAAAGGTTGAGAGTATATGCATATCCTAGCTTCTGGGCCTGAGTAACAGGCAGTTTACTTTGGGCACGCTTTTCATCCGGACATGAAAATACTGCCCTCTACCCAAGAGAGGGTAAACATAAGAATGAGTGTGATTTTTTGTCACAACTTGTCACAAGTAATCTAACCTAACAATTTCACAAAAACTACCTTAATTTCACAAAAACTACAAGTGTAAAGGAATGAAGAATATGTACATAAAAATATATGAATGAGTGATGGTACAGAACGGCATAGGCAAGACGCAGTAGATGGTATTGAGTACAGTATATACATATGAGATGAGTAATGTAGGGTATGTAAACATATAAAAGTGGCATCAGTCAATAAGGATGTGCTCTGCAATGTTGGGTTGTATTGGAGAGAGTCTCAGTCTTAAATCATTTTCCACACACAGTCTGTGCCTGTAGTTAGTTTTCATGCTAGTGAGGGCCGAGAATCCACTCTCACATAGGTACGTGGATGCAAACGGCATCAGTGTCTTAACAGCGCAAAGGCAAAGATCTTTGCCAAGGCAAAGATACTCTGAGCACAGCCCTATCCAAAAATCTAGCAGTGGCTTCTGATTAAATTCTATTTTCACAGAACCGCTTGTTGCAATTTCGATGAGGCTCTCCTGTTCAGATATCGGTAAGTGGACTGGAGGCAGGGCATGAAAGGGATAATGAATCCAGTTGTTTGTGTCATCCGTTTCGGAAAGTACCTGCGTAATTGCGCACCCAACTCACTCAGGTGCTTCGCTACATAACATTTGACATTGTCCGTAAGCTTGATTTCATTTGCACACAAAAAATCATACAATGATGGAAAGACCTGTGTGTTGTCCTTGTTAATGCAGACAGAAAAGAGCTCCAACTTCTTAATCATAGCCTCAATTTTGTCCCGCATATTGAATATAGTTGCGGAGAGTTCCTGTAATCCTAGATTCAGATCATTCAGGTGAGAAAAAACATTACCCAGATAGGCCAGTCGTTTGAGAAACTCGTCATCCTGCAAGCGGTCAGACAAGTGAAAATTACGGTCAGTAAAGAAAACTTTAAGCACGTCTCCCAATTTTWAAAAAACGTGTCAATACTTTGCCCCTTGATAACCAGTGCACTTCTGTATGTTGTATAAGCATTATGTGGTTGCTGCCCATATCATTGCATAATGCAGAAAATACACGAGAGTTCAGGGGTCTTGCTTTAACAAAGTTAACCATTTTCAGTGTAGTGTCCAAAACGTCTTCCAAGCTGTCAGGCATTCCCTTCGCAGCAAGAGTCTCTCGGTGGATGCTGCAGTGTACCCAAGTGGCGTCGGGAGCAACTGCTTGAACGCGCGTTACCATTCCATGTCATGGCTTTTGCGCCATCAGTACAGATACCAACACATCTTGACCATCAAAGTCCATTTGATGTCACAAAGCTGTCCAGTACTTAAAAAAGAGCCTCTCATGTTGTCCTGGTTTCCGGTGGTTTGCAGAAGAGGATGTCTTTCTTAATTGACCCCCCCATAAACCTAACGGACATATACCAAGAGCTGTGCCAGGCCCCCCATGTCTGTTGACTCATCCAGCTGTGACGCATATAATTAACTGGCTTGTATGTGAAGCAGTAATTGACATTTACATATATTTAAGACATTTACATATATGTAATTCATTAACAGGGGTCTGACTTTATAGTAAGTACAGCGTCCTATGATACAAGGCATTTATGTAATAAATTACAATGGGTCTGACTGGCAAAAAGTGCTCTTCACTGACGAATCACAGTTTTGTCTCACCAGGGGTGATGGTCGCATTTATTGTCAAAGGAAGGAGTGTTACACCGAGGCCTGTACTCTGGAGCGGGATCAATTTGGAGGTGGAGGGTCCGTCATGGTCTGGGGCGGTGTGTCACAGCATCATCGGACTGAGCTTGTCGTCATTGCAGGCAATCTCAACGCTGTGCATTACAGGGAAGACATCCTCTTCCCTCATGTGGTACCCTTCCTGCAGGCTCATCCTGACATGACCTCCCAGCATGACAATGCCACCAGCCATACTGCTCGTTCTGTGCGTGATTTCCTGGAGCAAGACAGGAATGTCAGTGTTCTGCCAATGGCCAGTGAAGAGCCGGATCTCAATCCCATTGAGCATGTCTGGCACCTGTAGGATCGGAGGGTGAGGGCTAGGGCCATTCCCCAGAAATGGCCGGGAAATGGCAGGTGCCTTGGTGAAGAGTGGGGTAACATCTCACAGCAAGAACTGGCAAATCTGGTGCACTGCAGTACTTAATGCAGCTGGTGGCCACACCAGTACTGACTGTTACTTTTGATTTTCACCCCCCCCCCTCCCTTTGTTCAGTTTATGTCTCAGTTGTTGAATCTTGTTATGTTCATACAAATATTTATCCATGTTAAAAGTTGCTGAAAATAAACGCAGTTGACAGTGAGAGGATGTTTCTTTTTTTGCTGAGTTTATATATACACTGCTCAAAAAAATAAAGGAACACTTAAACAACACATGTATCCAAGTCAATCACACTTCTGTGAAATCAAACTGTCCACTTAGGAAGCAGCACTGATTAACAATAAATTTCACATGCTGTTGTGCAAATGGAATAGACAACAGGTGGAAATTATAGGCAATTAGCAAGACACCCCCAATAAAGGAGTGGTTCTGCAGGTGGTGACCACAGACCACTTCTAGTTCCTATGCTTCCTGGCTGATGTTTTGGTCACTTTTGATGCTGGCGGTGCTTTCACTCTAGTGGTAGCATGAGACGGAGTCTACAACCCACACAAGTGGCTCAGGTAGTGCAGCTCATCCAGGATGGCACATCAATGCGGAGCTGTGGGCAAGAAGTTTGCTGCGTATGTCAGCGTAGTGTCCAGAGCATGGAGGCGCTACCAGGAGACAGGCCAGTACATCAGCAGGAGAGTGGGAGGAGGGCCGTAGGAGGGCAACAACCCAGCAGCAGGACCGCTACTCCGCTTTTGTGCAAGGAGGAGCAGGAGAGCACTGCCAGAGCCCTGCAAAATGACCTCCCAGCAGGCCACAAATGTGCATGTGTCTGCTCAAACGGTCAGAAACAGCCTCATGAGGGTGGTATGAGGGCCCGATGTCCACAGGTGGGGTTGTGCTTACAGCCCAAACCGTGCAGGACGTTTGGCATTTGCCAGAGAACACCAAGATTGGGAATTCGCCACTGCCCCTTGCTCTTCACAGATGAAAGCAGGTTCACACTGAGCACATGTGACAGACGTGACAGAGTCTGGAGACGCCGTGGAGAACGTTCCTGCTGCCTGCAAACATCCTCCAGCATGGACCGGTTGGCGTGTGGTCAGTAATGGTGTGGGTGGCATTTTCTTGGGGGGCCTCCATGTGCTCGCAGAGGTAGCCTGACTGCATTAGTACCGAGATGAAGATCCTCAGGCCCCTTGTGACACCATATGCTGGTGCGGTTGGCCCTGGGTTCCTCCTAATGCAAAGACAATGTAGACTCATGTGGCCTGGAGTGGTGGTCAGAAGTTCTGCAAGAGGAAGGCATTGATGCTATGGACTGGCCCGCCCGTTCCCCAGACCTGAATCCAATTGAGCACATCTGGGACATCATGTCTCGCTCCATCCACCAACGCCATGTTGCACCACAGACTGTCCAGGAGTTGGCGGATGCTTTAGTCCAGGTCTGGGAGGAGATCCCTCAGGAGACCATCCGCCACCTCATCAGGAGAATGCCCAGGCGTTGTAGGGAGGTCATACAGGCACGTGGAGGCCACACACACTACTGAGCCTCATTTTGACTTGTTTTAAGGACATTACATCAAAGTTGGATCAGCCTGTAGTGTGGTTTTCCACTTTAATTTTGAGTGTGACTCCAAATCCAGACCTCCATGGGTTGATCAATTTGATTTCCATTGATAATTTTTGTGTGATTTTGTTGTCAGCACATTCAACTATGTAAAGAAAAAAGTATTTAATAAGAATATTTCATTCATTCAGATCTAGGATGTGTTATTTTAGTGTTCCCTTTATTTTTTTGAGCAGTGTATATATATATATATATTTTTTTTWWAAATGTGATTCACCTTTTTATTAGGCGTATACCTGTCATAGAGGGATCTTTCTTCCCCTTTGTGTCTTTGGTCAAATGTCCGAGACTACTTTACATGCCAGCTGCAGACTGGTAAATGCTATGGTCTAGTGAGTTTCTTCTTCTTGTGTAGAGATTGAGAGTTTCACCATTTCAAATGTATGGACTACCGTCTCACGTTTTCTGGTCTGTAGAGTTTAAACCATTTGTCACGTTCAGCCCATGCTGTACATTGGCTGGTCTCGTAGTGGTCTCAAGGTTGATTATTCAGGTTCAGGTTCAGGTTCCCGACCACTATACACACCATCATAAAAAAGTAGATCTGTAACAAAGAGATTTCAGTCTTCCCATACTGGAGAGCCAGAGGGAGAATTTCTGCAAACTATATATGACTGGCTGTTAAGTCATAAAACCGGCCCAACAACTGCCTCTCTCCTAACCTGTGGGAGAGAGGGGGTCTGACTATCTGTCAGCCACTGCCAGGTGATCTGGCACCTTTGATCCTCACCAAGGAGAGAGAGTCATGACACCGCTTGGAGTTTGCCAAAAGGCACCTAAAGACTCTCAGACCAGGAGACCTGGCACCATCCCTACGGTGAAGCATGGTGGTGGCAGAATCATGCTGTGGGGATGTTATTCAGCGGCAGGGACTGGGAGACTACTCAGGATTGAGGGAAAGATGAACGGAGCAAAGTACAGAGAGATCCTTGATGAAAACCTGCTTAGGACCTCAGACTTGGGTGAAGGTTCACCTTCTAATAGTACAACGACCCTAAGTACAAAGCCAAGAAAACGCAGGAGTGGCTTCGGGACAAGTCTCTGAATATCCTTGAGTGGCCCAGCCAGAGCATAGACTTGAACCCGATCGAACATCTCTGGAGAGACCTGAAAATAGCTGTGCAGCAAAGCTCACCATCCAACCTGACAGAGCTTGAGAGGATCTGCAGAGAAAAATGGGAGACACTCCCAAATACAGGTGTGCCAAGCTTGTAGCGTCATACCCAAGAAGACTCAAGGCTGTAATCACTGCCAAAGGTGCTTCAACAAAGTACTGAGTAA